>NC_045741.1:38531591-38564372 GCF_008692095.1 Etheostoma spectabile
AATCTAAGACGATATCTTGTCTCATATCACGATATTGTATAATATTGATATATTCTCAAAGCGACCTGTCTCGGTCAGGGTAAATCATCATCTTTGGTACTTTGCACCTGCCTGGGGCTGTAAGAAATACAATACAGAATGTTTGCGGAAAAACACAATGCACAATTCTAACGCCACATCGCAACTCTGTAACATCTATACATCTTACACTATACACGTGGCATTCATTCTTTACAGTGGTATCAGAATCTCCAATGTCCATCATTGAAAGACATCCATATCCATTTAGAATATAATAATTGTGCATGCTATTGTCTCAATGGAGCTTTCTTATTGTTTTAATAGTTCAAACAAACATTTTTATCTGGACCTTCCTCCCATTTTAAACAGAGTTGAGATAAAGTACATTAGCTTAGCGTTAGCTCATGCAAGACATGGAAGTCACACGGCTGCTGATTGAATATCTTCCTATCAGCCACATGCCATTCGCAGCCATCTCACATCAAGGCAGTGATTTTTAATATGCCTTCCTCCTCTCTCACTAGTCCCTGCCACACTGCCAACGCTTCGCTTCCACCACCCCAGACTCCACCTTCCTAGTTCAGAGTCCTAACATGACTTAAAGTTTAATAGGGTTTCTGCATAGCGCTCCCTGTTTCAGCGTAGCATGCTGCTTTGCTGGTCCAGAGAGCATTATCAAGACCAGAGCCATCAGCAACAAGCATAACTGTATTTCCAATTGTGGCAATAAATGTTAAATCTATGACGAGAGTGTCCCTGGACTTTGAGTTGTTCACATGGTTGCCTGTTCTCATCGCGCCATTCTTCTTCATTCCACCAGAAACGAACATCTCCAGCCAAGGATGAGCACATGGCGGGGGTCAAGGACTCACTGCTGGCCCACTCCTCAGACCCTGTGGAGATGAGGCGACTCAACTATCAGACACAAGGCATGGACACACGCACACACACACACACACACACACACACATGCACACACACTGTCCCTAGAACCTATAAGCTCATATTTATTCAAGTTGACCAACACAAACACTCATTATCTCCCTGATGTACCCGTAGCCGTGATAATACTGACAGATATCTGCTTAGGTTTTTGTCTCTGGACGCAATTGTCCTTTCCCAATAAATGACCCCATAGATTGTGTGCACCACAGCTTATTACTAGGGTGTTTTTTTTTGTTTTTTTTTTTCAAAACCCGTGTGAACCGTTGTTTTGTCCCTGACCACTTTCACAACAAACGGGAAATTTTTGCTGCGATAAAGCGGTGTAATGTTTTAGAAATAAGTATATTAAATAAAATTAAATATTTTTTTTAGCATTTGTGAGGCAAATAAAGACCAATCAACCAATCACGCTGTGTTCTTTACCTTTGAAGTACATCATAGACAAACTCAGGGGCTGTTGTCCAAACCGTAGACTGTGTACAGACAGTAGTCCCGCATTACCAGACCTTCCTCCAGCGCTGCAAAAGAAGGTCTGGCTAGTCTACACAGCATTCCAGGATGAGAGAAAAACTTTTCTTTAAACCAATCACAATCGTCTTGGGCAACAGCCTCGGAAGGAACTTGTAAGTTCAAAAGGTTGTTTTAGGTCGTCAACAGAAAACTCCGATTGGACAAATAGTCTAGCTAGCTGTCTGGATTTACCCTGCAGAGATCTGAGGAGCAGATAACCATAGTCCTCATAAATCCTACAGAGTTTAGAATTACAACACAAAGAAAAGGAAGGTGAGGGACATTTGGCTGAAAATGAGGACATCCACCAGAATTTCAGGCAGCACTTGAATATCCTGGAAATTGAGTTTGTCGTATGAGACTAGTTGTAGGGACAGATCTTGGTTTGGGTTAAAATACAGAACTTTGTTAAATTTGGGGAACCTTCGTCATCGTGGTTATTATAATAAAAATGCGTTAAGGATAGATCATGCTTTGAAAAAACGTTGACTGTCGGTTGGAAATGAACAGCAGTCTCTTGTTAGAGAACCTGATGTTTTGCTGATCCATCCATCAAACCTAACTTCCTCCCTACGCAGATATGACATCAATTAAGCATCCTCCTTTCCTCCAATCATAACTACTGTTAGTTAAATGAACCAGGCAGGCTGTTTTCTTTCTCTATTCTCTGACTATAACTCTCTCCGGTTTACTTTCTCTTTGTTTCCTAAGTCACTCTCCTGCCAGACGTTTTCACTGATCTCTTCACCCATCCAACTACCCTCTTATTTCTTCCTCCCGCCTGTCTTTCAGTGGGAGGTTTTAAACTCAGTGGAGGTTTGTCATTGTGTTTTATCCATGTTCCTCTTCTCAATCAGATGGCTGGCATTTACCTAAGGTAGCAGTGGGAGGGTATTTGGCGAGTGTTTTTACTCCAACAGAAATTCAGCAACTCATTTCCCTGCCAACCTTTGTTCCCCCTCCAGTGAAAGCTCACCGGGTGGCCTTAAAGCCTCTAAAACTTCCAGTTTCCCATAACAGTGAAGAACTAATTGCCAGTGTTTCATTCACCATCAAATAAAAAATCCATTTCTTTAGTCATAACTTTCTACTCACTGTCTACAAGAAGGGTTATTATACAGTGGAATAACAATCACGCTAATAGGACAGTGATTGACAAGGCTTGAGTTCCAATTTCTCATTCACTGATTCTATCAAAAACTCCCCTAGGCCTAGATAATAAAATAACTCACTCCTGGAGAAGGATGATGAGGGGTGAGGTGATTTTTTTTTTTCAAAAATGTTATCAGCAGTTGGCTACATTCACATCTCGACTCAGCTCTCTGTATAGATCCTTCGGCTTGCTCACAACTCCCCCCCACGGGGCCTGCTTAACTGCAAAATACATAACATCACTTAAGAAGTTAAATCCTTGGTTTACTATTCTCTTACGGTCTGGAAGCACACTTTGCAGTTTTCCTGGAAGAAAGGATTTGTTCTCCTGCTGACGCCTGTCTCTGGGAATGGTGACTTTATCCAAAGGAGTGGCATCTCTGTCTTTAATATGTGGAAAGCGAGGGGCAATAAGTTATTGGAGACATATTTTAAGAATGCATAAGCAACAGTTTGATCTCCCTAAGGAGGCCCGTTTTGGGTATTTGCAAATAGCCAACACAACAGCCTTTTTATTTTTCAATTCATTGATTGAAACGTAATTTCACCATGCCTTCAGGTGGAACCCTGACCAACTGAACAACCCATAATCAACATTTCCCACCCCAGAGACCCCGCTGGAATGACTAAGGCTGCGTTCAGACTGCCCGCGTCAGGTGTCCAACGTTCCTGCAAAAACGCAGGTCTTTCCAATTATTTTGGAGGGGGTTGGCGCAGGGGCGACAGCAAAAAAGGCCTGTGGCGAAGGTGTGAGATCGACTCATCTTGTGGAGAACAGCAAATCCACGTCACGCTGCGTTGTCGTTGTGTTTTGAGCTATGGTTTGAGGCGGTGTGAGGCGGTTCCTGTACACGAAACAGAAAACATCACTGCCTCTATTGCTGCCACAGGAAAGCTTTAAACACCAAAGACAAGCACTGACCTGCCCGTGAGTTTTGTGTAATAGCTGAATACACACAAATAAAGCTGTGGTACAGTGCAGTCAGAGATCTATGAACGATCTGATGGAAAACACTAATGTGAAATATAAAGTCTACTTGTGCTTTATGCGCGGGGGGTTAAGAAGACACAAAGGGTTTCATACAAATGGGCCATTCTTTTGAAACTCCCTCTGCTGCACCACCCTGCAGAAAATGGCTTGATGTGAATGCCCCGTAACAGCTGAAGCCGCCTCATCTAAATAACAGGTTTTTTTTCAGTTGCTAAACGACAGTGACTGAAACCACGTGTGCAAAACTCTAACTACAGTCTGCACTACCAACAGTCACCTGAACTAACAGTTCAATCAGCTGCAAACTCATTCCAAGCAATACAACTCTTAACCCACGTCTCAAAACAGGCTCATGCACCACACACTGTGAACAACCCTCACTGAGATAACACACACTGTCACTCAGAACACACAGAGTAAAAACACTAGCATCAAACACCAAGACAGAAAACACTAACTTTTATCTTTACAGTTAGAACAAATGAAGTGACTACACATGCTCAATAGTTTCTTTAAAGAAAATATATAGAAAATCAGCAGTTTGCTTAAAGTTTTTTTAAGACTACTTAACCACAGTGGGCACAACTGGAGTCACATGTGCAAAACTGTAACTACAGTCTGCACAGCAGCAGTTCATGTAGTCTAGTTCATTTTTCATTGCTGGAACACAGTTTTCAAAACTCTACACACTTAGCCCATGGCTTTATCCACAATGTGCACAACTATCCACAGTGCTTTGTTCAAATGCTAACACACTGCTGTCAAAACTGTTAACCACACATTCAAAACAGAATAGATCTCAGTCTGGGGCCCATCAAACTTCGCTGATTGCAATTTTAGCTTTCATTTGAACAAGTGCTGTAAATCCAGTTTGTGTGCACATTGTGGCTAAGTGTGTAGAGTTTTGAAAACTGTGTTCAAGCGATGAAAACCGAACGATAGTTTGGTTCACATGAACTGCTGCAGTGCAGACTGTAGTTACAGTTTTGCACATGTGGCTTCAGTTGTGCCCATTGGGGTTTAGCAATATAAAAACCTGTAAGATATATTTTACAGATAAAGCTGCGTCACAGTGCACAGCACACAACAGATCCATGTGTTATTTTCGTTTTTTCTGTCTTTTCCTAACTGACCCCTGTTCTGTTTGTTTTGCCTGGTCTTCCCCCCACAGGTTCCAGTGGCCTCAGTTGCCCGAATACTCCAAGTTAGTTTTTTATCCCTCTTGTGTTTTACTGATATTTCCTCCATCCCCACCTCCTTCCCTTTCTTTTTACATAGCACCCATTTGAACTAGAGCCCACTTATTAAACTCCATATACTTCCCTCATGGTCCTTCCATGTCGTTAAAACTGAGATTTGAAATAAAATACAGTAGAAATACATTAAAAATATAGATATATAGAAACAAATGTCAGTGTAAGATGCTGTAGGTACTCTTAGCACCCCAACCACCATTGTGGCACTTTTGCACTCACTTATGGCTTAATGGGATTTCTTTAACCAATCAGCATGCTTGTTCACCGGTGTGGTTAAGGCATGCTGTTGAAGAGCTGCACAGTCATACGTCATCCTTCTTCGCAGCACACATTACCCTCACTGTCACCCCATAACACTCTGACCAGCAAGCTCTGAGCCTTCAACATGCATCTACACTCTGGTGCGTGTGTGCGTGCATGCGTGTGTGCGTGCGTGCGTGAAATTGTACCAGACAATCATAGATCACCATTGTTTTTTGGCTGTAGAGTGAAGCAAATCCACCAGACACTTGCCCATTGTACCAGTTGATGTTAGTGGATGGTGCTAATTTTGGACCCTTTGTGTGTGTGTGTGTGTGTGTGTGTGTGTGGTGTGTGTGTGTGTGTGTGTGTGTGTGTGTGTGTGTGTGTGTGTGTGTGTGTGTGTGTGTGTGTGTTGTGATGGAATGTACTTACCGCTCCACCTCTCCCTGCAGGGATGAGGGAACATCCTCCCTTGCCGTCTGCGACCTGGCGGACTACATAGAGAGACCAAGGCCAATGACGGTCTTCGCTTCTCTCAGGAGTACGAGGTAACTTCCTGCTCTCATACATGGTGAAAAGAAAAGTTCTCCCAGGTCCAATTCAGTGACCAAGGCAAAAAAATACTTGTTTTAATACTTACCTAGACTTTCCTGCTTCAATTACTCACCACTCACCATGCCTCTAAGTATATTTTTATTATTATCTGTATTTATATTTTTCCGTTCCGAGTACTCATTTATACTATGGTTAGACTCATATCATCTACAGGATACTTACTTTGCTATATTATTTAATTACATGTAATTCTGTTTAATTTCACATCACCTAATCACTTACATTGCAATATTTTTTGTACTAAGGCCATCTAATTTTACTTAAAAATATATTTTATATAAGGCCACTTTACATTCATTCAGTACTTTTTGCACAATGACTGTTATTTTCCAGTTGTTTGTTGGTTTGTTGTCGTATTATCTAATATAATCCAAAAAGCAGACTGACAAATATCTATATGTATATATATATATATATATATATATATATATTAGGGGTGATCCAAGTATCCGGCTGAAACGAGTATCCGGTACGGATAAAGCACTTTTGCCAAGTACAAGTATTCTACGAGTAATATGAGTCAATATCCGTGCTCGGATTGAATACGACTCCTCAACTGGCCGCGCAGCGTTCTGTGATAATCACAGCGCCCCCCCCCCGCCTACAAACCCGCTCGGATCAATCACACACACACAGAACATGGAGAAATGCGCTCCCTCTCTCTCTCTCTCTCTCTCTCTCTCTCTCTCTCTCTCTCTCTCTCTCTCTCTCTCTCTCTCTCTCTCTCTCTCTCTCTCTCTCTCTCTCTCTCCCGCTCCATCAGTCAATCGGGTCTGCGGATCTGTTCCGTTAACGTTTAGGGTTTCTTCAGCTTCAGGTTTGTTTTTATCTTCGGTTTGTAGTCCTTACATAGTAACCAGTAGATTTCTGGTGAACGTGGGGTTTGTAGTCCTTACATAGTAACCAGTAGATTTCTGGGGAACGTGGGTTTCAGACGTGCTGCTTGGTTTAAATGTGACTCCTTTTGCGT
This sequence comes from Etheostoma spectabile, assembly GCF_008692095.1. Taxonomy (NCBI): domain Eukaryota; kingdom Metazoa; phylum Chordata; class Actinopteri; order Perciformes; family Percidae; genus Etheostoma; species Etheostoma spectabile. Next base: position 38,538,295 of record NC_045741.1, read on the forward strand.
CTCTGCCATCGGAGAATTATTTTATTTTTTTACTGTCAGCTGCCCCCCGCCCCCTCTCTCTCTGTGTCTCTCTCTTACTCACACACACACACACACACATATACACACACACACACATATATACCTGGTGTGGAAATAAAAAATAAAAAAAAGAACCAAAAAAAAAAAAAATCACACTGATCATAAAAAAATAAAAAGTTAAAAAAATTAAGTTATATTGAGTATGAAAACTCTTGTTCATTACATTTTACTGTACCGCATGTGTTGTATTCATTGTTGCAAAACGTTCTGTATATAGTTTGTTACCATGACAACACCATTGATCTGAAGCTCGATGCTTTCATGTAAATAGTTTTCAAATCAGCAATAAATATAACAATTTTTGATCAACTCATATCAATTGCATGCTTCAATAACATACCGGTTAAAGCCCCGCACATTTCAAGAGAACCTGACCCACTTCCGGGTTAAATCTGACCACTTCCGGTTTAGGCCCCGCCCAGTCCGAGTACGGATCCGGATACAGATAATTCATGTGGTAAACAGATACAGATACAGATAATGCTGTACTCGCTCATCCCTAATATATATATATATACTGTACATACATATACTGTATATCAGGGCAAGACAAGCTGCGCTCCATTACTAGTCAGCTCAGCTTTTACCATGCTGTATCCATAATGTCAGATAGATATTGTTCAATTGGAAGCACAAACCAAAGAGAGACTAGCTGTGTTTCTACATAATCCCATCTCAGAATGAAAACCCAGAGAGGAGCATATTGTGGACGTGTGCAATTATACGTGCAGCTCCATCAGTCTAACGTTACCGCTACACTGACGCTGAAAGTGACCACCCATGCAGGCCACGTCTTCAGTCAAGCTAACTGCATCTCCCATCTTCATGGTCAAACCATGTCATTTCATTTAAGACTTTTTCAGACAGTTGTATCTTGTGCGGCGTTACAATGTCTGTCATGAATTTACCCTATGGGTTTATTTTCGTGTTACTCAGTGATATTGGAAACTGCTTTTTGTTTCAGTCAGGCCAGGGATACATATTTTTTTTCCCATTCCCATGCATCTGTAAAATCAATATTCTATTTTCTCACTAAAATACATCACACATTCCAGGCCTGATGTTTCTACTCATGTATTGAGCTGGCTCCCCATTACAGAGTTAAGGTTCAGCATTAGTTATTTTTAAAAGGATGCTACTAAGCATGCATAAATCTCTGCCTCCTTTCCAAAAATAATATGTATTACCCACTGTCTTTACCTACTGTAAAAGCCAGTGAGGGATTATGGCTTGTTGATGTCCTACAATGGAAGGTAATTTGCATTTAAAGTGGTGAATTTCCAGCGGATAAACCAGGACAGATGGGTGCACTGTTTATGTACCCTAGAAGGAAGAGGGCATATAAATTATGAAACAGCAGCTGCATCAACTTTTCTACCTTTCAAAGTTTTTTTTCTTACCCAATATGGTGAAATGGAGGGAACTTTGTGGAGACAGGTTGTTGTGTTTGCCAAACAAGATAATAACAATTCAGTTTTGAATATTTTGGCAAGCCTGTCTTCGAACAAAACATGTGGATGAAAAATATGAAATGTTGGGTATTGGATGATACTAAGCCACGTATCCAATGACAAGGATGCTGACTTGCATTTACTAGTCTAATAATTCAAATAATTATCTGATTATTATTACATACTGTTTTGTAAACCGAAAACCTACCAGACACTGCTGTCCCAATGGCGGTGCCTTAAGATTCTGCCCATCAATGTTGCAAGAAGTATCGGTGACAAGGTATAACCCTGCAGAGTCCAGCACCCACTAGGAACAGGCTTGACTTCATGCCAAGAATACAGACTCAACTTTCGTCCCTCTTAGACAAGGATTGGATGCCTCATAGCAACAGTCCCCGCCTCTTTATTCTCACACCACTCTCCACAAGACACCCTAACCGTACGTTCACACCGCCACCGACTTGAGCTGCAAAAAAGCTCTGCCCGCTTCGCTAAGGACGCTTGTCAAAAAGTACGGGGAAGCTTTTTCCCCCGTAACTTTCTCTGTTCGATCGGGAGAAGCACACGCAGCCACGGCCAATACACTGACACTAGAAACCATTTATAAATTACATATACAATGACAGAAGTCGTATTGTCAATTGGTCACAGCGGGGTCGGTTAGCAGTTAGCTCGCCAGTTAGCCGCTGAGCCGTAGCGGCATGCAGGCAGAGCGAGCAGCCGCCAGACTAACCTAGTGACCCGTGCAGGACTTCACTGTGAGCGGACCATTAGAGACGATGTGACCAGCAGGTAACGTTAACTGGTCCCTATGTACAAACAACGTTATCTTATAAAAGATAGGCAACCCAGCAACGGCGATTATGAGCTTGTCCCCATAATGAATTTTTTGGTAGGAACGAAAGTTAACATTGTTTCTCCGGGATCAGCCAGCGCGAAGGACGTCTATATTCCAATTGGCGGCTGGCATTAGCCGCTGAACCACGTCATAGCTCATAACCATAAAGTTGAAAAATTTAAACTTTCTGGTTGACGCCCAAAACGCCCAAAACGCCGACAGATTTGCCGCTCCTTGCAGCTGAGAGAAGCCGGCTTCCATTGAAAATGAATGACTTCCGGTAACTTTAGACGCTCAAGTCGGTGGCGGTGTGAATGACCGGTAAGAGACACCGTGATTTGCCATCTCCAAAAAATCACATGACTTAGACTGGGAGTTTTTACCCAAGGTACAAACCGGTTGGTTCAGGTCGCTTCCGTCTGAATATTTGCTCTTTGTTTCTGCTAATAATCAGGAATTAGTGATGGCCAAAGGAAGCCTCATGAATCTTCATGAACCATTCTTATTTATTTTCTGAGCCTTCTCGATGGCGCTCTTGGTTTAAAGAAAAAGGCTAAAAAAAAAGGCAATTCAGTGTGTTTTTAACACTTTGTTGGACAAAGAGCGCCATCTAGTGGGCTCGGAAAATGAAGATTTTGGCCTTCACTATTAAGAATGAAACCAAAAATCACAGCAGCTGATGTGTAATCTGATACCGTAGAATTCAATAAAGTTTGATCTGGAGATTGGGGATGGCCGAGGCACTAGGTCTCTCCCTCTCTCTCACACACACACACACACACACACTTAATCAAATGCCTAAAAAAGCCATCTCAATGTAACATCTCACAGCTCCAGACTTAACTAGAGGTCAGTGCTTATCTATGGTGCAAGGTTATTAATTAAAAAAAATTAAAAAAATCTGTATCTTGATATCTTCTCTGGATCAGGAACAGCAAAAGTGAATGCAAGAACAACCCATTGCAATGATCTGGCTCACATCGTCCCTCTCACACACACACACACACACACACACACACACACACACACACACACACACACACACACACACACACACTTAGACAGACTTAGACAGACTTTATTGTCATTTAACTGCACATTCACATATACAGTTGAGCGAGATTTTATTGCAAGGCTCCAAAAAAAGGAAAAGAAACAGAAGACAAGTAAAAAGAGAAACATGAAAAAGTATGTGCAATATAAGGTATGTGCAATATAAAAATTAAAAATGTAGTATATTTATTATAAGACGATTATGACCAGTGCAATAGAAGCAGAATGTATTGCAATGAAATAAATAATATACATTTAAAGTTACATTAGTGCAACTAGGGTTCACAGTGTCCATGTAAAATGACTAGTGTTGTATGTATGGGGGGGGGGGGATTATTGGGAGTTCATCAGTCTTATGACGGGGGGGATGAAGCTGTTGTTCTGCATTTGAAGCTGCTGAACCTCTTGCCAGAGGGCAGCAGGGAGAACAGTCCATGATTGGAGTGGGAGGGGTCCTTAGTGACTGACTGAGTCCTGGTCATGGTTGGGGTGGGAGGGGTCCTTAGTGATTGGCTGAGCCCTGGTCATGGTTGGGGTGGGAGGGGTCCTTAGTGATTGGCTGAGCCCTGGTCATGGTTGGGGTGGCAGGGGTCCTTGGTGATTGGCTGAGCCCTGGTCATGGTTGGGGTGGGAGGGGTCCTTAGTGATTGGCTGAGCCCTGGTCATGGTTGGGGTGGGAGGGGTCCTTAGTGATTGGCTGAGTCCTGGTCATGGTTGGGGTGGCAGGGGTCCTTGGTGATTGGCTGAGCCCTGATCAGGCAGCGTCTGCGAGCAGTTTCATGGATTGAAGGAGGTGCTGTCCCTCTACATGTTTCCAGTCTGAGGTGGTGCAGGACCCAGACCAGACAGAGATGCAGCTGGTCAGTATGTTCTCTAGTGTCCCTCTGTAGAAAGTGGTGAGGATGGGGGGGTGGGGGGGGGTTGCTCTTCTCATCCAATGCAGAGCAGAGGTGTGGAGGGACCAGTTCAAAGTGTCACACTCACACATACACGCAAAAACACATACACGCACACACATACACGCACACACACACTCTCTCACACACACACACACACTCACACACACTCGTTGTGTGTCCTCCTGTGTCCTGTTGCATCGGCGCTACGAGCCATTAGTCTATAGTAAGAGCACCAGGCCTTGAAATGAAAAGCTCATAATGGCTGCATTTAAAATGAGACCCGCCAGAGGATCTTACAGCTGTTACATCTGATGTATGAGTTTGGGGACCACTTGAGACCACTTCATACACTCCATAATATATAACAGTAATTCTTTTCATCACATAATAATGATTACATCCATTTATTAGCCATATCAAATGCGTAAAAGCTGGTTTATACTGGTAAAACTTAGTTTGGGCTGTTAACTGAGCCTCACCTCTGCATTGGCAAGGATTAAAGCTGTTATTAATATCTGTTTGAGCATTATAACACTCAAGGGTGGGATTTAACGTCAGTATTGGCACAACAGTGGTGCGGCAAGGCCTTCGCAGAAGTAAGCATCACTTTCTACTTCCGTGTTCCAAAAATATGATATTAAATCAAACCCTCAAATGCAACGGTTACCAACAAAATAAAAGTTGTACTCAAACTGTATTCATATTGTGGCGCAATATGCTCTCAAAATAAAACAAGCAACAGAGACGATTTGGATTTCTAGACCCGCCCTGTTTAGTCAGATATCCGTCTTAAGCTAAAGTTAGCTTTGTTGCTTTGTGGGGACATGGGATTTTCCCAAATTGAATAAATTCCGCCCATAAAAAACCAACACATTCTCAGTCCTATCAAGTCAAAAAGCAGTGCTTGGTCAGATGCCTTTGGGTTTGTTATTGATGCGTCACATATAGACGCTCTGGGTCGGGACTGTTGGCGTCACTATTTGAGGCTCTCGAGGACACGGAGGATTTATAAAACATGACTCTTTAGAAGAGGTTGTTATTGTCACCGGACAACACTAGTTTCCGAACATATCCATACTGAGAAATACAGAGAGAGCTGTGTGGAGCTGATAGTCTTAATTAGCTTCGTATCAACTCATTTGGCAATGGCTTTAATGTAACGGACGTTCATTAACATAGCGTCATGCCGACACAGCTGATGTGATCCAAACATTTCCAAAAACTGTCTCCAGAGCACTGTTAAAAAAAAAAAAATCTTTCAAACTGATGAATCCCTTTACATAAAAATGCAGGAGAGTTTCTGTGTGTTCCCCTGCGGTTCCTGATTTTTTTATGTTTTTGATTGAAATATTTTGAGTGATGAGCATGGTGTGCTCTGGATGTGCTGTCATGGTGATAAGTGCACTTTCTAATTTCTATTTCTAATTGACCAATTAGATTGCCTAGTCGGATCTAGTTGACCAATTAGATTGCCTAGTCGGATCCACTTGAGGATCGATAACTGTCTCTTTACAAATGAACAAATATGCTCATTGGGCCAATGCAATGGCAAATACATATCTCCCAAACACAATAAATTCATTCAATTCAATTCAATTTCATTTACAGTATCAAATCATACCACGAGGTATCACCAGACACAGAGTAGGACCACACTCTATAAAGGACCCACCATTCCAGTAATTCCCCCAAAAGTGACCATTTGCAGTTGCGAGGTAAAACTTCCTTCCTGAAATATGAATCATAATAATTATAGCAGTTTGTGTGATGAACCATGATGATGGCTCATGATGGATCAGAGTAACAACTCATAAACACACCCACACATATTTACAAAATGACATATATAAGGACCTATCTGATTCTGCGTTTACAACAGGAGTGGCGTGTTTATATCATCCTTAGTGCTGCCAAACGATTAAAATATTGAATTGCGATTAATTGCATCAATGTCAGTTTTATTCTAAATGTTCCTTGATTTCTTTTTGTCCCATTATTTTTTTCTCATTTTAATGCTCTCATCAACATAGAAAAGTGGATCGGCTCACTTTGTGTAAATGTTTTTTTTTATTGAAAAACGTTGGCATATATTCTACTGTAGTGTTCAAGAGCCCCCCCCCCCCCCAGCATATAGCCTACTGTAGTGTTCAAGACCCCCCCCCAGCATATAGCCTACTGTAGTGTTCAAGACCCCCCTCAACATGTAGCCTACTGTAGTGTTCAAGACCCCCCCCCAGCATATAGCCTACTGTAGTGTTCAAGACCCCCCAGCATATAGCCTACCGTAGTGTTCAAGACCCCCCTTAACATGTAGCCTACTGTAGTGTTCAAGACCCCCCCCCCCCCCAGCATATAGCCTACCGTAGTGTTCAAGACCCCCCTCAACATGTAGCCTACTGTAGTGTTCAAGACCCCCCCTCAACATGTAGCCTATTGTAGTGTTCAAGACCCCCCAGCATTTGGCCTACTGTATTTTCAAAGATCCCCCCCAGCATATAGCCAACTGTAGTGTTCAATTTCACACTAATATTCCCAATTGGAACAAATAATCTGTCACACAATGTAACGCTGTCCATCAATAAAAGGGTGAAAAAAATACTCTGACGGGGGGGGGGGGGGGGGATTGGCAACAGCTGTGTGCTTGGCCATCAAGTGGTATATCAGACTGGCCATGCTGCAATGATAGCTCAGTTCACAACGACAACACACACAGATCCCTTTGGTCTCGTCAATGGAACATTTGGCAACTTCAAAAAAGTAAACTTTCCATTTAGAATTCCATTTATTTCCGTCCATTTTGGCATCTCGCCCTCGCCATCCACTCAAAACGCAACGTTACTACTCTGTGGCCGGCCCGCGAGCCCAAACGGCTTGTGTGCGGCGTGCACCGTAGATCCAGTGTGGTGTTGTAGTTTTTCTAACGTTACTAGTTGTTGCAACAGCATGTGAAAAAAACTACAAAGTATGCTAGGCCAAAAAGAACATTAATCTTGTGATTAAAAAAAATTGACGCCAATGTCCTGGAAATTACGTCCCACGAAATTTCCAGCGGCAACAGAGCAATCCTGAAAGTAGAATGTCGTGGATATAGACTGGTAGGCACTGGATGCAAACATTGGAAGTTACAGAAAGCATCACGTAAAAATCACCATAGTTTGTATATTTATCAGTAAGTATGTATGTATTTGGTTTAATTTTAACAACACTCAGCAAAGTGAATGTGATTCTCATCTGACAGGGAGAAATAGATAAGACGTAAGATGTAATTGAGAGCCAACACAGACTCCTGTAACGCGTATTAGACATAAGTGAGTTATTATTCTTAACTCAGTGAATGTGGCAGCTGGTGCTGAGTGTAATCCTGACTCTGCCATACACAAATCCACACGCTTCACGCCCGACTATTCCTCTGGCTGTGTTTACCTGCATTGTTTTTTTGTTGGTGGAACTGCAGCTCCGTGAGTGTGATTACACTGACATACTGGGTAACTGATCTACGCGTCGGTGGAGCACATTAGCAGTAATGTGAGTGGTTTGTCAGTGCAGCGCGGTGGAAGCCTTACCTAACAGGCTGTTAAATAAGATGTGCATTCAACCTCTTTCTCCATTGTCATTATTATCAGTTGGAGACTGGGTGGGCTGAGCCGCCGCCCAGCCAGCCAGTCAGGAGTAGAGGACCAGGATATTAGAGTCCTCGTCGCAGCTTCATTTTGCCTGTGAATATGTATGTGTGTGTGTGTGTATGTGTGTATACGGGTATGGATTTGTTTTCCAGATGATTCAAGATAAGTAGGAGTGTGAAACATCAATCATGAAAAACAGACCTCAGCATGTTATTATTCAGCTAAACCCGCGCCTGCATTCACAGCCAGCAATCGCTGGGAGACCTATGTTGGGGATTAGGAAGGTACAGATTCAATTGTTAGCAATTCATCAAAGATGTTTTATCAATATTAATAACGTTGTGAATATGTGTATTGAATGTGCCCTGCCACACAAAACACAAAATGGACTGCTACCTCCTCTGTCAGCTTTAGTTACTGAAAAGAAACAAGAGAAGAAATCAGGCCAATCCCAACAGCTGGTCAGTCTGATGTCATGTTGCCTGAGCTCATTACTATTCATGAGCTCGCCCAGTTGCGCTGGGGAAAGGATGCTGATAGCCAGACTCTCATTCGCTAGCTGTTAGCCAATCAGAGTCAAGCAGCTTAGCCTGTTGTTAGCTGAGTCTTCCTGCAGGTCCATGGTAGAACTTCAGACATTACCACAAAGTAATGATATACATGTGGCAGGGCACCTTTAATAACTTAACCAAATTTTTTAAAAATCATAAACGAGGCACCACCCTGGAATCAGGGACCAATACCTGAACTGTGAAAACAGTCTCATAGGTGGAGTTCTCTTTAAAATTACAGATCCAAATTAATTAAATTATTTTATCTCATATTTATAAAGTGAACTTTATTAAATTAAATGTATTTATTAAATTCGAGCACAGACTTGTTCAACCAGCTGTTATTACAATAAATACACAAATAATCACAAACACCTGCTCTTTAAAGTAGTATAGAATTCAGCTAACAAATTATCAATTGTTAATCAATAGTTCTTCAATCTACAAGCCTATTACCTACAACAAAGGCAAAAACAAGCGGTGTGTGTGTGTGTGCGTGTGCGTGTGCATGTGCGTGTGCGTGTGCTAGATTAGTGTGTAAAGAGGACAGAAAGCATAGCCGGGTTGGCTGAGCTGGTACATCAAGCGCACAGCATAGAGTTTTATTCCTCGATGCAGAGACAGCAGTGTAGTATTACAGTTTCAAGTTGTCTTTTTTGTTTTCTATTCTGCAGAGATGAAAAGCTGATGCCCACATATTTCAACGGGATCCAAAATAGTTCATTCGTCCAGAAAATGAAACCATTTAATTAGAGTACATATGTTTGGCTGTGCTTCCAATTTAGTACAGATGTAATGGAGAGCAACAGATTGTCCTCTTTAAAAAATGTCTATATCTGAAATATGGGTTTCTTTTTAACCAAATTATCACAAATAAATGGATTGGATTCCATACAATGCTTTTTGCAAATACAATTGATCACTTTCATTCCTCTGATCATAACTATTAGTCAAAATAATTCATAATTTCTTCTTTTTTAACTTAAATACCAAGTACAATTCTATATAAATGAGGGTTATTGACCATGAATTCCAAAATGTACTGTAGTGGGTGACAATGAAAAGAGGGTCACCAGAGTATTTATGCTGCGTTCAGGGACTCCTGCCAATCGGGAATCAGAGTTCTTGAAGGTGACCTGTAGGTGTAAACTACAACCTGTGTGGTTTTTAATCCTCCGGCCATCTTTTCTCATGGAAACGTGACTTTGTAGGCTTTTTACAGTTGCATGTAGGCCGCGTTCTCTTTGTTTTTAAAAGGGTCCTCAGGCCAGATGTGAGCCATGCGATTGCCTTTGTCTCAGAGGTCACATGCTCTGAGATCTCTGTGTTTAAAGATAGTGTTTAATCACACTGCTCGGTTCCCGACACCAATCACCAGGCAGCATATTGAAAACCTGCCCGGCTCTTATCAGGACACACTCCACCATCGCTGGAACACAGGCGTGGCTTTCCATCTGGCATACTGCAATGATTTAAAACACAAGAGTACAAGGAAATAAGAATTAAGAAAACATTAATACAAGAACAATTCACCATCTGGTCTAACGTCATGTTTCTTCGTGTAGAACAGTGGTTCCCAAACTTTTTCAGCTCAAGACCCAAAAGAGAAATTTGATGTCTCCCCGGGACCCAGATTTACAAAAATACTCCATGAGTCATGGTAACATCTACATTTTTAAACTGTGGACAAAAGGCGGAACTAACCATGAATTTAAATGTATATGAAGTATATTTATTCCATTATAAAAGTAAACAAAAACAGAAAAGGTCTCTATTCTCCGTTCTGTGTCTCACCCCTTTCTCAACTCATTTTCTTATCAACTCCTAGGATAAGAGAAGAGAGAGAGAGAGAAAAAAAACAAAAAAAAAGCATCTGAGCTGAAAAGACCAGTGTAGCAAAAAAGAACGCTCATTCACATAAGATTGAGATGCATTTGACTCTGCCAATTGGCACCCCAATAAAACTTTAGTGAAAAAATTAGTAAAAATAAGAACTTCTGCCCTGGAGAAGAGACTCAAATAAAAGTAGTATGAATTATCGAAGCAAAGAAACAATAAGGGTAGAATAGTTACAAAATGTAAATATCCCAACAAGTCCTCCAAACCATATGACAATGACAATACGGGTTGTTTCTCTCCACAGCTCTACTCCATGAGGGTGCTTCCCAAAGAGTCCATGCTTGTGTCACTTTTGGCTGTATTGAGAAATAAAATCTACCACAAGTCCTAATCTGTTGACTCTTGACATAGTGCTAGTGGTCCACCATCATTCAACCCTAATGTATGCTATTGGGAAACATACATCCAAGAACTATTGTCCCACATCCTTTGGGGAAAATGGCGTTTCCCTTCCTCACTGGATCTGTTCTTTGTTAACACCAGGCACTGAGCTGGTAGGTGAAAGGCTGTAAGGGATTTTAGGAGTGTCCAAACAGCCCTGTGTGTGTGTCCAGGGAGTTAAAGTTCATCTAGGGCTTTTTTTTATATATTATAGAGCCGCAGGCTGGGGGAGGGATGATGAATTAGTTTGTGTCACGTTTATTGGTCTGGGCTTTTTGCTCCAAGCTCTGACAGGCTTTAAAAAACAGAAAAGAATATGGGCATTGTTGTAATAAATGGTTACCGGCTCTCCTCTCTCCATCCCCTCTGTGTGGCAGTCTATTGATCCAGGACAGCAGTTCACCTGGGAGCACTCCAACCTTGAAGTCAGCAAGCCAAAGAACCGCTATGCAAATGTGATCGCCTACGACCACTCCAGGGTCATCCTCACACCTGTGGATGGTAAGAGACACTCAGTGGTTAAACATTACACATAGTGGGTAAAATGAGATGTCTGAGTGTCATTCTCACATAGTGGTTGGGTCTTGATTTACCTCAAACGCAAAAGAGAACCGGATCTTTAGTTAACCCTCCTGTTGTCCTTGGGTTGAATTTGACCCCTTTTCAACATCAGCAATATGTATGTTTTTGTTTACAAAAATCACACAAAAAGTACATGGATACCATACAAAGCTCTTCGCTTGTACAATTAATGAACATTAAACTACTTTCATTACATTTTGGGTGTTTGATTCAATTTAACCCTCTGAACACAAATGAAGCACCGGCGAGTACAAGAGATGTTTGACAAAACTCCTACTCAAAAAGCAATATTCCGAAATTGTAGACCTTTATGTACTATTAAATGATATATTACGCTACTTTTGTGAATCCAAGACTTTTGTAAACCCATTTCAAGCACCAAAACAATTGAGTGCAGGTATGTTCGTGCAAGAGATTTGAAAATTATTTCTGCTTTAGGGCCAAATAATCTCTTTATATATTTCTCTGGAGCAATGTCTCACTATGCAGAACACTAAGTCTGTTCTGAGCCTTTTAATATTAAACACACAGGGGTCAGATTGCATGCAAAAAACCCTTAAAAGGATAATTCAAGAAGATATTTAAATATACCCTTAGACTTCAGAGAATTAATAGCATTTGAAAACAAATTTAATTTTTTAATACAGTATTTGGACTATACTTTGATATACACACGTCTCTGATTATCTACCAACATACATTCGTCTTATATTAGTCTGAATAATTCCTAATTTCTGCTTTTTTAACTCAAAAATGAGGTAAAGCTTCTTACATATGAGGTTTATTGCCCATGGATTTCAAAAAAACGTGTCAATCTAGTAATAAGATGGTGTTAGTGGTGTATGTACTGGTGGTAGGGTAAAAGAAAATATCAAAAGCGTAAAAAAGTGTCGCAAAATGTGTCAAAAACATCAGAAAATAGTTGTTTAACAAGTGCACAGTCAACTGGAAGACAACACAAGGGTTTAAACATTCAAATATAATGAGACAACTGTCATTTCAGATTTCCCCTGTCATATAATGTGAGTGTATTTCATCCTATTTTAGTAAGAAGCCCCGCTGTTTTCTGTTATCTATGAATATGCTTGTTAACTCTGTCCGACCGGTTCCTTCCTGCAGGGGTTCCAGGTAGCGACTACATCAACGCCAACTACATTGACGGCTACAGGAAGCAGAATGCTTACATCGCCACCCAGGGGCCGCTGCCGGAGACGCTGAGCGACTTCTGGAGGATGGTGTGGGAGCAGAGGACCTGCACCATCGTCATGATGACCCGTCTGGAGGAGAAGTCCCGGGTGAGCCTCCCATGTTAATCAATGTAACCCTCTCATGACAACGGCCTTGGTTGACAGTGCATTTACCGAAGAAGAGACACAACATGTTTTTAACCCTTGTGTTGTCTTCCCGTCGACCATGCAACTTTGTGTTTCTCTGGGTTGAAATTTCAACATTTTGTTGTTCTTTTTCAAAAAAAAAATTCCCAATGTTTTTGTCAATTTTATTCCTATTTCTTGTCACTTTTTTCCTTTTTTTTTAATTATGTTTTTGTCAATTTTTTTTACAATTTCTTTGTCACTTTTTCCAGTGTTTTTGATGTTTTTGTCCCTTTTTCAGATTTTTTGGGTCACTTTTTCAGCATTTGAAAAAAAAATGTTTTTGTTGCTTTTTTCCTGCTTTTTTGTAGTTTTTTTTTCAACATTTATCACTTTTTTCATTGTTCTTCTGTGACATAGAAAGTTTTTGGAAACCGGTCCAATTTGACCCTAGGACAACAGAAGAGTTAATGAGGACATAAATAAATAGAGCAAGTTTTTAGAATTAATTAAGGGTGTAACGATACATCAAGATGTATCATATATGATATATCAATTCAATGAGCCATGATCCAATATAATCGATGCAAGGTGAAATCTTTGAATATCTATACATATCTTTTGTCAGACGCCCCTTTGTTTTACGATTCCACTTTATATTTATAATTTAAATGTCTGAAAGAGCTCAGTAATACATTTGTCCAATCTAGTTCAAGTGGCCTGATATAAAATGGAATTGTTAAATGGGCTTATGTATGTATATGCGTGCAATATATGCCATGTGCCATTATTACATCTGTGCATAATTTTCATAAGTGCAATTTTACTAATTCATGTGCAGTAATACTTCTTAACCACTAGTCTATCCATTGAAACACCATGTACACACACAAAAATATATCATCATCTTCTTGTTGTGATTACTAATTTAAAAACTTAAGAACTAAGTTATAATTAAACTGTTGTCAGAATGAGGGCTGTCCATTTTAATACAACATGACATAAAGTAACACAATACAAATAGGGGTGTGCTGGGCTGTGTGGAGAAAATCAGATATCATGATATTTCTGACCAAATGCATTGATATCGATATTACGATATTGTAGAGTTTACGGTTGGAGCTTTCCAAAAAATATTTTTTACAATGAGATTTTAAATAAATAATAATCAATGATGTGGTAACCAGTTTCAAACGAAATTATAGAGAAAAAAGGAAAACAATTATTAAATACTATGTACTGATAATGTTTACATGCATGCACAAAAATAGTATGATGTTAAACCAAATCTTCAATTCTTCAATATTCCCTCAAAATGTTTCACAACAGATTTTATGAGAACAATGAGTTAGCATGTGTATGTTATTATCAATTTAGACATCGTAATTGTATATCACGATATCTCGAAATATGATTTTGTTACAATATGATTCCATTGAAAGACGATAAATTATGGAAGTGAATCTGTTTTTTGGATTTTGAAATCAAAAAGCCATTGAATATCTAGCACTGAATATTTAAGCATTGAATTTATATATCTGAATTTTTGGCCTCTAAATTTGATTCTTCAGCGATTCATTTCCACCTTTATTTTTCTAAGTTTGTAACATCAGAATCCAAAATTCAACAGGAAAAAAATTACATAGCCTATACCAAATTCAGATGCAAAATACAACATTTAAAATGAAACCAATATATTTTCAAGATCATCAAAAAGGCCAAATTTAGCTGCAACATGTAATCTTTAAAATTCAGTGTTAACATCCTGGAACCCAAGGATAAAGCAATCATTCTAGAATCTAGATCGGGAGTTTGCCATAGTAGCTGCAGCAACGACTGGAAACTTTTCAAATTTGCGTCTGCTATTTCACCACTAAATTCACTTTTGAGACTTTTTTATGCAAAAAATCAACTGTGCAGAGTTCTAATATGGGCATTTTTCCAAAAATTGATGGCCAATTGCACATTTACTCCAATGTTGTCGGACTTGATAAGCTCCAGTCTTATGTGACAGCCTTCACTCGCTCACCGGCCGATCGGTAATGCTACTTTAAAAAGTTAAGAACTACAAGTTATAACTATTGTCAGAATGAGGGCTGTCCATTCTAACACAAAAGGACACACTATACATTATCATATTGAATTATTGCCCAGCCCTAGGTACACAGACGCAACAATGACAGAGCCCCGTGCATCAGTGAACTGATCCGCTCTGTAGTGCACCAGTCCCAGTGGTGCAGATGAGCTTAGCTCAGCAACATCATCACCCTGCTGCTGGACATGAGGTATGAGGCATTCACATCCAGTCACATGGCAGATGAGTACTAGCAGGACAGGGACAGTTGTCATATGAGTAATGATTGCAACCCGGTTTCACACCGTTAATAACTCCACGACCAAGGGGCAGAACTGAGTGCCACAGCAGTGAGCCATTATTATTTGTGACAGAGACCATCAGCCCTCTGCCAGAGCCAGTCACACCTGTCTGTGGTTCAACCAGAGGTGCTTCATATATTAGATGATATATAACCTGTGGCCGAGGCAATGGCTGCCGCTGAAAACCAAACACAGCCACTTTGTCCACTGTTTCTCCTGATGTGAGACACTCTTGCATTACAGTGTACATGTCCCTATGACAATACAGATATGCAAAGGTCATGTGATAACTTTTTGAAGACAAATTTTAAAGCTTTAGTGCGTAATGTTTTTTATAAAAACGCCAAATGACTTTACACAAAGCTAATGAATACTATTAGCTCCACAAAACTCTCTCAGAAGGCTTGTATCACGTAGATGCACAGACAGTTTTTTTGTCATTACTTAGAATTCCTCATTCCTCCTTTTTAATTTAAGTCTACATTTTCCAGCAGTTGTCAGATAGGCTATATAGCTATATATATATATATATATATATATATATATATATATATATATATATATATATATATACAGTGGTGCTCAAAAGTTTACATACACATGCTTAAGTTGACTAAAAAGAGGAATAAAAAAATCATGTTTTGGAAATTTATTTAATACCTAAATTAAAAAATGAGGTAAAATCCAACCTTTAAGGACACCAATTTTCTTTGTGAATGAATAACGTATTGTAAATAAATAATGTTCTCATTTAAAATACAGGGGTCATAAGTATACATACCCCTATGTTAAATTCCCATAGAGGCAGGCAGATTTTATTATTAAAGGCCAGTTATTTCCTGGATTCAGGATATTATGCATCTGATAAAGTTCCCTTGGCCTTTAGAATTAAAATAGCCCCACATCCTCACATACTCTTCACCATGCTTAGAGATAGGCATGGTTTTATTTCAGTTAGACTAATACCTGGTTTGATTTGCATTGAGAGATGATTTTATAGAAAGTATCCCATGCCTATCTCTAAGCATGGTGAAGAGTATGTGAGGATGTGGGGCTATTTTAATTCTAAAGGCCAAGGGAACTTTATCAGGATGCATAATATCCTGAATCCAGGAAATAACTGGCCTTTAATAATAAAAATCTGCCTGCCTCTATGGAATTTAACATAGGGGTATGTATACTTTTGACCCCTGTATTTTAAATAAGAACATTTATTTATTTACAATACGTTATTCATTCACAAAGAAAATTGGTGTCCTTAAAGGTTGGATTTACCTCATTTTTTAATTTAGGTATTAAAATAAATTTCCAAAACATGATTTTTTTATTCCTCTTTTTAGTCAACTTAAGCATGTGTATGTAAACTTTTGAGCACCACTGTATATACACAGTGGTGTGAAAAAGTGTTTGCCCCCTTCCTCATTTCCTGTTCCTTTGCATGTTTGTCACACTTAAGTGTTTCGGAACATCAAACCAATTTAAACAATAGTCAAGGACAACACAAGTAAACACAAAATGCAATTTGTAAATGAAGGTGTTTATTATTAAAGGTGAAAAAAATTCCAAACCATCATGGCCCTGTGTGAAAAAGTGATTGCCCCCCTTGTTAAAACATACTATAACTGTGGTTGTCCACACCTGAGTTCAATTTCTCTAGCCACACCCAGGCCTGATTATTGCCACACCTGTTCACAATCAAGGCATCACTTAAATAGGAGCTGCTTGACACAGTAAGGTCCACCAGAAGATCCTTAAAAGCTACACATCATGCCGAGACCCAAAGAAATTCAGGAACAATTGAGAAAGAAAGTAATTGAGATATATCAGTCTGGAAAGGGTTATAAAGCCATTTCCAAAGCTTTGGGAATCCAGCGAACCACAGTGAGAGCCATTATCCACAAATGGCGAAGACATGGAACAGTGGTGAACCTTCCCAGGTGTGGCCGGCCGCCCAAAATTACCCCAAGAGCGCAGCGACGACTCATCCAAGAGGTCACAAAAGACCCCACAACAACGTCCAAAGAACTGCAGGCCTCACTTGCCTCAGTTAAGGTCAGCGTTCATGCCTCCACCATCAGGAAAAGACTGGGCAAAAATGGCCTGCATGGCAGAGTTCCAAGGAGAAAACCACTGCTGAGCAAAAAGAACATCAAAGCTCGTCTCAATTTCTCCACAACACATCTTGATGATCCCCAATACTTTTGGGACAACATTCTGTGGACCGATGAGACAAAAGTGGAACTCTTTGGAAGGTGTGTGTCCAAGTATATCTGGCGTAGAAGGAACACTGCATTTCATAAAAAGAACATTATACCAACAGTAAAAATGGTGGTGGTAGTGTGATGGTCTGAGGCTGTTTTGCTGCTTCAGGACCTGGAAGACTTGCCGTGATAAAAGGAACTATGAATTCTGCTGTCTACCAAGAGATCCTGAAGGAGAATGTCCGACCATCTGTTTGTGTACTCAAGCTGAAACGAACTTGGGTTCTGCAGCAGGACAATGATCCTAAACACACCAGCAAGTCCACCACCGAATGGCTGAAGAAAAACAAAATGAAGACTTTGGAGTGGCCTAGCCAAAGTCCTGACCTGAATCCTATTGAGATGTTGTGGTATGACCTTAAAAAGGCCGTTCATGCTCGAAAACCCTCTAATGTAACTGAATTAGGACAATTCTGCAAAAATGTGTGGGCCAAAATTCCTCCAGGACGCTGTGAAAGCCTCATTGCACGTTATCGCAAACGCTTGGTTGCAGTTGTTGCTGCTAAGGGTGGCCCAACCAGTTATTAGGTTTAGGGGACAATCACTTTTTCACACAGGGCCATGATGGTTTGGATTGTTTTTCACCTTTAATAATAAACACCTTCATTTACAAATTGCATTTTGTGTTTACTTGTGTTGTCCTTGACTATTGTTTAAATTAGTTTGATGTTCCGAAACACTTAAGTTTGACAAACATGCAAAGGAACAGGAAATGAGGAAGGGGGCAAACACTTTTTCACACCACTGTACATACACTACCGTTCAAAAGTTTGGGGTCACCCAAACAATTTTGTGTTTTCCTTAAGTCACACTTATTCACCACCATACGTTGTGAAATGAATAGAAAATAGAGTCAAGACATTGACAAGGTTAGAAATAATGATTTGTATTTGAAATAAGATTTCTTTTTACATCAAACTTTGCTTTCGTCAAAGAATCCTCCATTTGCAGCAATTACAGCATTGCAGACCTTTGGCATTCTAGCTGTTAATTTGTTGAGGTAATCTGGAGAAATTGCACCCCACGCTTCCAGAAGCTCCCACAAGTTGGATTGGTTGGATGGGCACTTCTTGCGTACCATACGATCAAGCTGCTCCCACAACAGCTCAATGGGGTTCAGATCTGGTGACTGCGCTGGCCACTCCATTACCAATAGAATACCAGCTGCCTGCTTCTGCTCTAAATAGTTCTTGCACAATTTGGAGGTGTGTTTAGGGTCATTGTCCTGTTGTAGGATGAAATTGGCTCCAATCAAGCGCTGTCCACTGGGTATGGCATGGCGTTGCAAAATGGAGTGATAGCCTTCCTTATTCAGAATCCCTTTTACCCTGTACAAATCTCCCACCTTACCAGCACAAAAGCAACCCCAGACCATCATATTACCTCCACCATGCTTAACAGATGGCGTCAGGCATTCTTCCAGCATCTCTTCATTTGTCCTGCGTCTCACAAACGTTCTTTGTGATCCAAACACCTCAAACTTGGATTCATCCGTCCACAACACTTTTTTCCAGTCTTCCTCTGTCCAATGTCTGTGTTCTTTTGCCCATCTTAATCTTTTTCTTTTATTGGCCAGTCTCAGATATGGCTTTTTCTTTGCCACTCTGCCCTGAAGCCCAGAATCCCGCAGCCGCCTCTTCACTGTAGATGTTGACACTGGTGTTTTGCGGGTACTATTTAATGAAGATGCCAGTTGGGGACCTGTGAGGCGTCTGTTTCTCAAACTAGAGACTCTAATGTACTTATCTTCTTGCTCAGTTGTGCAACGCGGCCTCCCACTTCTTTTTCTACTCTGGTTGGAGCCTGTTTGTGCTGTCCTCTGAAGGGAGTAGTACACACCGTTGTAGGAAATCTTCAATTTCTTAGCAATGTCTCACATGGAATAGCCTTCATTTCTAAGGACAAGAATAGACTGTCGAGTTTCAGATGAAAGTTCTCTTTTTCTGGCCATTTTGAGCGTTTAATTGACCCCACAAATGTGATGCTCCAGAAACTCAACCTGCTCAAAGGAAGGTCAGTTTTGTAGCTTCTGTAACGACCTAAACTGTTTTCAGATGTGTGAACATGATTGCACAAGGGTTTTCTAATCATCAATTAGCCTTCTGAGCCAATGAGCAAACACATTGTACCATTAGAACACTGGAGTGATAGTTGCTGGAAATGGGCCTCTATACACCTATGTAGATATTGCACCAAAAACCAGACATTTGCAGCTAGAATAGTCATTTACCACATTAGCAATATATAGAGTGTATTTCTTCAAAGTTAAGACTAGTTTAAAGTTATCTTCATTGAAAAGTACAGTGCTTTTCCTTCAAAAATAAGGACATTTCAATGTGACCCCAAACTTTTGAACGGTAGTGTATGTATTTTTTAACCTATTGATATTGGATCGGTACACAGTATCGTCCAACACTCAAGTTCAGGTATCAGAATTCGTATTGCCGTATCTAAAAGAAAACAATGGCATTGGAACAACTCTAGTTGTGTTGAATCAATTTTACACCGACTATCTGACACTCACACTGTCCTGACACAAGACATGGGTCCAGATATTGTTCCAGCATTACATTTCTACGGTGGCCGACAGGTGCCAACGTTCTATAAATTCAGAAAACACACGCAAATAGACAAAACACAAGCAAATTAAGAAAACAACTTCATTATAGTGACAACACATCCGCAGCATTCAGCATTCACAATGGAAGTTTTCCAGGCCTCTAGAAAAATGAATGAATGAATGAATTAATTAAATGAACACTAACCTTGTTATGTCATTGCTTTCTTCACTTTTGGTCCCGTTTCCAAACAAACCTTTCATCTGCTCTCTCTCTCTCTCTCTCTCGTTCTGTGAGGTCAATAATCCAGCCGTTCCACTTAGCCTCTAGAGGCCTGGAGAACTTCCGTTGTGTAATCTGGATGCAGCATTTTTTTCTAGCATTGTTTTTCGTGGTTTGTGTGCTTTTCTTTTTGCATCGTTTTTTTTATTTGCAGCGCGTTTATGTATTTGGTTGTGTTGTGTGTATTTGCAGCGCGTTTATGTATATGGCTGTGTTGTGTGTCAATGCAGCGCGTTTATGTATTTGGTTGCGTGTTTGCATATGCAGCACGTTTGCTGAATGCTGCAGATGTGTTGTCAAATTAATGAAGTTGTTTTCTTAATTGTCTTGTGTTTTGTCCATTTGCGTGTGTTTTCTGAAGTTGCGTTTGCCCCTGTCGGCCGCCGTTCCGTGCAGGTTTCTACAGCTGATCATTTACAACCCCATAAACAAACAGCTGCCACATTTTCCACATGAACACAAAAATAATAAAATCTCTACTACAACTTAATTATTGTTACTACTGCTGCCTTAAAGCAGCTACTCTCATGTTGTAGTTGTAATCCTTACCCACCTGGAAAACCTGCCCTTGAATGATAGCCACAAGCCAGTAAAAGTGTGAAATATATGAAATGGAAAAATCAATCTTGTATAAGAACTGCAATGATAACTGGTATCAGCAGGAGCAGTAATCATAGTCAATCAGCCGGTCCGTCAAGGTTTAGGATGACCGACAGGCAGGGATTTCAGCTTGCAGAGGCCTCATATTAGCTTTGGCTGAACTTTTGAATACATTTTTGTGCATAATGACTGTGGATTTTGTCCCCAATTTCTTACTGTGCAGTCACACTATGAAGCTACCCTGATTACAGCAATCATGAACTCTTTTAACTTATACATGGTCAGTGGTGAAGTAAGGTCTTTTTAGGTGGATAGAAGTATACACAGTAGGGGTGTTTAAATGAATCATTGCATCATTGCATCGTTGCATTGTGATGCAGACCTGGACGATTCTGCATCAATGCAGTGACAGACCATAAACCATAAAGATTATTGCCTTATTTTCTGGTTGCTGTTTTTTTATTTTTTGCCTTTTGTCTGCTGTCTGCTGTGTTCAGACTCTGCTACATTCAGAAAGTGTAGTTTTCAAGAGAAGATACAATAAAGAGGGGAGTTCCTATACTGTGTACACTATATATGCTGTATATATAGGATAATCGTGGATGAAGATTCACACCCCAATACATGGGCATACTTGTACTTGTGTAGCTACTTGTACCTAGAAAGTGACATTTTACTACAATATTTCTTTTTATTTTACAGTAATGCTTTTACTGAAGTTAAGTATCTGACCCCTGATCAACACGTACCAACGTGGTGACTATAACCAAGCAGCCCCATCAGTGCAGTTTGCCAACGGGGGTGCTTAGTAGTTCCCTCTTTCTGGTCTTTATATTACTGCCTCTGCTGAAGTCAAAAGTAATCAATGCTACTTCACCATTAGACCATTTATTATTTACCTAAAATAGATGAATTTTAAACTCAGTAAAGCGCTGTACACCGCGAAGTGAACTCTGCTCCCTGGCTTGAAAGCACAGTGTTTTATGTTTACACCACGTTATTTCACGCTAATTCATTCTGAGATAATGTTCCATTGAATATTGAAGTTCATAAGTTGCGGCCGTGGCTCAGTGGTAGAGCGGTTGCCTGCCAATCGGAAGGTTGGTGGTTTGATCCCTGGCCCTGCAGTCCCACGTCGAAGTGTCCTTGGGCAAGACACTGAACCCCGAGTTGCCCCCAGTGCTGCGCATCGGAGTGTGAATGTGTGCGAGTGTTTATCTGATGAACAGGTGGCACCTTGTATGGCAGCCTCGGCCCCAGTGTATGACTGTGTGTGAATGGTGAATGTATCCTGTATGATGTAAAAGTGCTTTGAGTAGTCGTTAGAAAAGCGCTATATAAATACAGCACATTTACATTTGCATAAGTTCATGCCAAGTTTGCAGTTGAATCAAGTTTGGGACCAAAATGCAGCGATGAGGACGGCAGGCAGGCAGGAGAAGTTAAACATGAATTTATTGACCAAAAAGGCAGAGTTCCAACAAAACAGGGATCAGGTGGCAAAATCAAGAGACTCAAGGAAACAAAGTAAAAAATCCTAAAATTCCATAACCCCAAAAATCCAAAAAGAAAACAAAAAACTGGATGTAGGAGAAACAGCAACTGGGAAAGACTCGCAGGGAAAGTCAGGAACACCGACTGAAAGGCTGATAGGACAAATACATACAGATAGACGATCTGACAAGAGATGACAGTAGCACAGACACTAAATACACCAGGTAATGTGGTAACGAGAGGCAGGTGACAAGAGGGCTGGGAAGCAGGTGGAAAACATCAGGTAATCACAAGAGCGGGAAGACACAGGAACTGAAACTAACAAGACAAAAACCAGACTTCAAAATAAAACAGAAAACAGAACAGAGACTCTCAGGGGAACACAAGACAAGACACTACAACACAAGATCGGGGAGAAAACAAGACACAAACACAAGACAGGATAAAAAAAACAAAAAAGGAGGAAAAGAACCCAAAGCCAAAACCCTAAACCATAACAGTCTCATCTTCAGTTTCTAACATAATGTCAGTATCCCTTCCACTGACGAAGCTCGCGTGTTGTAGAACGACAAAAAAAGGAGACATTAGTTCCTCGAGTTTGTCCTTTAAATAGAGCTTCCTAGTTCTTCTCACAGATGTTGCCCAGAATCGTCACACAAAGGGCAGGCATTATTCACACAATAACAAGCAGTGGTGATGGAAGTATTCAGATCCTATACTTAAGCAAAAGTAAAAATACCACACTGTAAAACTCAGTGAAAGTCCTGCATTGAAAATGTTACTTAAGTAAAAGTATATAAGTATCATAAGGAAAATCTACTTAAAGTATTAAAAGGAAAAGTACTCAATGCAAGAGAATCCTCACATTTTAGAAACGATCCAAACAGTTCTGTCAATCAACTATTTATATAATATTTAAATGACAGTCCCCCCCGGACAACCCTTCGAAAAATCGCCAGATCCCTTATTTTGGCATGAAAAGAAAAAGACTCAAGTAAAGTAAAAGTACCTCAACATTTGTACTTTACATTCCACCACTGAAAACAAGAGGTAGCTTGTCAAGAAATATAAACATTGGTTAAGATTGATGCCGTTGTTGAGTATCTCGGATCTCTAGTTAACATGCTGTTGGCCTGTAACACTAACTGAGCCTTACTGAGTGGGATGTGTGAGTCTAGGTGGTGGTACTTAATACCACTTAGACCAAAGGCCATGTGGCTCTGTACTCGGCCTCAGGCCCTGCAAAGCAGTTATGCCAAGCTCCCGCGGCCACCCAATGGCTACATTGTAGGTTGCTTCACCCCCTGTCATCCTCTGTGTCGATCCATCCCACCAACAGCCAACAGTGGAACAGCTGGTGACAGCTACACTAACAGGGCACATGCTGTGTTGGACCAATTTGTTTTATAACTAATTCCTTTTAATCTGAAGAACCTTGTTTGAACTCCGTCTCACTTAATGTTCCTTTTGCATTGCATCACAACGCTCTCAAAGTGTGTAAAATGTGTAAGTTCTACTTGTATTACTTTTGTACTATAGAATCATATTGCTTTTACTCACCCTATAACTCTGGGTCCTCAGTGTTAGCAAGGGGTAAGTCAAAAATGTTCATTAAGAAACCAGTGGATGCTAAAATAGAGCTAAATTAAACTTATTTTGTCTGTGAAGCAGCAGCCTAACCCACTGTACACCACCCAACACACAACATCCAACAGCTCAGCTTGACTAATTATTTAAAGTGTGACTCCACAGACTTTACACATTGAAGTCTGTTTACATGTGTCGGGAAGAACTTTTGCATATGTGAAAAAGTTGTATAAAGAGTGTGTCTCCAGAGGGAGCTGTGCGGAGTCTGAAAAATGTCCTCAAGTGATGTCACTCGAGTCAGCATCAGACCTTAAAGTGTGTTCCATTTACCTCAGAACGCGGAAGCTGGAGCTTGGAATGACGTAACACCTGAGCTGAATGCATTCCATTTAGCCAGGTTAGCCATTGTTAGCAACACCAGTTGATTACAACGCACCATGCATGTCCACAGATAGAAGTTGGACAGGACAGTGTGTACGACTGATTTAGTGACACACAAATAAGACAGAAGTGCTGATTAACTGTATGTACTACAGCTTTCACTACTGTGTATTCACAGGGCAGCCATGTTGGATTTTGAGCTTGGGGTTGTCCCAGTTCCAAGGTCAGAAATCCAAGGTCAGGGGGCATGTTTCCAAATTTTACCTAGGAAAATCAGACTTCCGAGTACACACTATTAGGCAACAACTTTGAAATGAAAGAAATCTAGAGGTGTGGAAAGAAATGAGTTTACTACACCTCTGTATCCTCATCTCTGCTGCAGGCCAGAGGCTTTAGGCTGAATCCCATTCCTTCCCCTTACCCCTTCCCCTTCCCCCTTCCCCCTTCCCCCTTCCCCTAGCTTTTGCGCGTTCACGCGGCACCTAGTGCCGGTCCAATACGTATTACGAGCTAGGGGTAGGGCATAGATCAAGGGCTGTATAGCCCTTGGGATCTAGTGTGGACGCGACCTCACTAGAAAACACACAGGCATCAATGGCTGCCCGTCGACCAGAGAGACACATGAATGTAAGTACTTTCGGCTTAAATAATTGATTAAAAAGTTACGACAGTCTTGTTTTGTGGTCTATGCAGTCCTGTACATGTATACTTGCAACCATGTTCCTAACTGAAACTTTTTAAAAATCGCTAGCTTGCAATGCTAACGCTAATCGCTAACGCTAATCGCTAACGCTAACGTTGAACAGTCCCACATATTTCTGCCTTGAATGGACTGTATAGATCGCATAGATTGTATAGCTAGATATATATTAACGGTCTATGATACATCGCTACGTGCTTAACATATACCGCCCTGTCTCACACAGCAGGACACAGGAGGACACAGCAGCTGATCCAGGTTGGGGCTGAAAACGAGCAGACGTTTCCTAATTCATATGTTCATGTTGTACCCATTCATTATTGCATTGGTAGCCTACTATTATTGTAATAATCTGTAATTAATTCCTGTTCATTGTTCATGCACTTGTTATATTGTTGTTGGTTTTGATATGGGACACTGATGATATGTGAGGGGGGGGGGGTTACTGGCCAAAAGGCTCCAGACTGGTCTGGAATATCAGAGCAGCTGTAGTTACAACAGTGTAGTGTGTGTGTAGTTTGTTTGTGGTCTTGTTTTTTTTTTTTTAGTTTTACACATATGAGTGCCTTTTATTGTGTGCGACATGTTAGTTATGGTTCTAATAGTTGACAATGGTTCTGTAACATTATTTTATGTAACGTTTTTGCCTGTTATGTTCAATTTATCACCAATAAAGACAGATTTTTGTCAACAAAATGTTTTTGTGAACATCAATGACATTCAAAACGGTGATAACTGAAACAGATATACAACACACCATGTATACAGGGTGTATATGTATGTATATGTACACATGATGCATGTGTATACACATTTGTATTGCAAACAGACCTAAGTACTACACAGATAAGTACTCTGCACTACCAAAGTGAACCTAAAATAACTATAAATATATAACACACACTGTTGTCCAAACCCACACAATCAACAGACCTAGACGGCATCTTGGAAGTTTTTTGATCAATACTGTATGGTGATGTCACCAAGTGGTGTCCCAATCATAGGGGTATGTTTTCACCCCTTACCCCTACCCCTTGGTTTCAAGGGCCAAGGGGTAGGGGTAAGGGCCAAGGGGTAGGTGTAAGGGAAAGAATGGGATTCAGCCTTAGGCTACACTAGCAATCCAAAACCTCAAACCAAACTGTCAACAGTCGGGTTTCATTGTGGG
>NC_045742.1:0-195000 GCF_008692095.1 Etheostoma spectabile
ATGCATAATCTCTAGGCTTACATTCCCCAGTAGAATCAGCTCGATTCCTCACACACCATTTGAAATAAGAGCCTGTGAAAAATTCAAGATTTGCATCTATGAGCAATACAATAGATGAATTTGGAAGCACTCTCATGGCTTCATAAAAATCCTCGTACAGTATATAGTCTTCCAGTGCCCGTGTTGATGCATCAATCTCTCGCTTCCATTTCACATTAGAATCAGACCCAATTCCTCACACACCCTTTGAATTATGAGCCTTGAAAAGATTCAGATTGTAATCTATGAGTCATCCAATAGGTGAGAATTTGGAAGCAACTCTTTCAGGATTCATCAGAGTCTGCCCCTGACAAACATATAAATGCAATTCAATGGTAAAGTCATGCCGGCCGTCCCCTATGATGGCGGCCATGGCCCCTTTCACAGAAATTACTCTGGGCCTAGTGTATTGTCTAAGGGTGTGTCATTGATCATCTCAGCAGAGTTTACCTTCTTTATGGTGATGGTTTGGCGACAATCCACAACATTGGAATTTCTTTATGTATATGCCAAACAATCAGCAGGACACCGCAGGGATCGATAACCCCAGCCAGTAAACAGGAGTACCATTACCGGCCAGTGCCTTTTTCTTTTTTGGGAAATACATGAGGAAGTAAAGCAAATGCATAGCTTTAGCAAGTACCATGTTTGACTATGATAGTTGGGCCAGGTCCCTAGATCGTTGCATCCTGTGTTATCGCAGTTTATGTTTATGAAAGGTCATAGGTCAACTTCCAGATTCTCATCTAGTCAATTAATCAAGTCTTTTTGCTCGTATTCGGTTGTTTGACAAGCCAGAGACTTGGAAACTTGGTTTTGAATGCAACTGGTATCCCCCGTATGAATTATCCTTTTTTTTTCCTGTGGACCCAAAGGAAGGCCCCAAACAGGGAATGAAAAAGTAACACTTTGCAGATAGATGAAAAAATCCATTTGGAAGATCAATCGATGTATTTTGGAATGACTTTAGGACTCATATTTTTTTTAAAACTCTTGTCGACTTCTTCGAGAGACTGCAAGCACCGATGCGATCGGGACTGAGCACTACGAGACTAATCCCTGAGGCTATCCCGATAAACCCTCTGCGTGCGGGAGTTGGCCCCAGAAGGCGTCCACCTCAGGGGGGAGACATATGTGTAGACCTTTTTGAATGCTTTCATGGTGCCTGTTACCACATCGCTGAAGTGCTTCGTCGGTGACTTACAACCCTTAAAGGGTAAAAATAAATTTAACCCCTAAGCCACCTAGCTCTTCACTGAAACGTAGTATGAGCTTTGGTTCCAAGACGGCCTGGACTCCGCTCGGGGAGGACCTTTACGGCGATGTATGGCTCCCCTTGTTCCCTCAGCAACTGTTTACGACTTCTTTCCTTAAAATGACCTGACTGATGAGCATCTTGACCTTTTACTGGAAATAACGACCCTTACCAGGCTGTTCCCTCGGTACATTTCGTTTGTCATGGGGCCATGTTTGGTGTCAGACAGTAAGCGGACCCTTAAAAAATTCTGAATATGGACCTGGGTTTGACATATGTTATAAGCTTCCCGAGGGCTGCGGGAACAATTGGTCCCCTTGTCCGGCCCCTTGCATTCCTGTGTTATTGCCCCTGTATAATTTAGGGTCAAATGTCACAAATTCCACAATTTGGGCCTAGTCCTGTAAATAGAGTTCTTTTTGGCTGGTCGTCGGCCGTTTGAACAACTAGAGACTTGAAACTTGCGGTGGGAATCAACCTGCGTATCCCCCGTATGACTTGTCTAGTTTTTGAACCTGTGGCCCAAATGGAAGGGCCCAAAAGGACTGAAAAAGTCAGTTTTGAGGTCTGCTCTAGATAGTCCAGAATCTGGAATTCAATAGATTGTATTTGGCAGACTTAGGACCCCATTATTTTCAAACACTCTGACTACAGAGACCTGCCCCAATGCAATCTGACTCAGGGTTGTCGGGCCTATTTCCGATGATGGCCTGGTTTGTGCTTTATGAAGGCAACTTTCAAAAGTTCATTGCCCGCCCAACCTGTTCTCCTCCCTCTTTCATGAGCAGCCAGGACCGGGTTCTGACATATGTTATAAAGCTCCCTGGAGGGCTGTCTGGGAAACTGGCCCCTTTGTCCTAGCCCCCTTGCATCCTGGTTATCGGGCTTTATATTTTAAGGCGCTCAAAGGTCACACAAATTCCAAATTTGTGGCTAGTCCAAATAGAGATTTGTGGATGGCCATCCAGAATAGGGAATTCAACGAGATGTTATTCTGAAAATAACTTTAGACCCCATTATTTGTTAACACTTTGATCTAGAGAGACCGCATGCCATCCGACTGACGATCGGATGACGAAGCACTACGAGACAATCCCGAGCTATCCGATTAAACCCTTGCGTTTGCGGAGGGCTGCCCAGAAGACGTCCACCTGCAGGGGGGAGACATATGTGATAGGACCTTTTTGACATGCTTTCATTGGTGCGTCCCACATCGCTGAGGCTTCGGTTCGGTGAATTACAACCTTAAAAGGGTTTAAAAATGTCACCCTTTAACGCCACCAGTCGTCACTGCAACGTAGTAGAGCTTTGTTTGTCAAGAAGGCTGACTCCGGCTCTGGGAGAGACCTTTCCGGCGGATGCTGGTGTCAAGAACGTACGACCTAAAATGAATGATGATGGACATCTTTGCCTTTCTGGAATAATTCCCCTAAACAGGGCGTCAAGTTTTCATGGGCCGATGTTTTGTGGTCAGTACCAGAGAGACACTTAAAAACAAGTGACTATGGACTTGGTTTCTGACATAGGTTATAAAGCTCACAGAGGCTGTCTGGGAACAATTGGGCCCTTGTTCCTAGCCCCTGCAATTCCTGTGTTATTGCCCTTTATATTTTAGGGTCAAAAAGGTACAAATTCCAAATTTAGGCCTAGTCCTCAATAGAGTCGTTTTTGGCTGGTATTCGGCGTTGTGACAAGCTACAGACTTGAAACTTGCGGTGAATCACCTGGTGATCCCCCGTATGACTTGTCTAGTTTTGACACTGTGGCCCCAAGGAAGGGCCCCAAAAGGACTGAATAAAAGTATTTCTGAGGACTGCTGTAGATGCCAGAATTTCTGGAATTAAATCAGATTGTATTGGATTATGAATTTAGACCCCCTGTTTATTTCATCAAAACTTGACTAGAGAGGACATGCTCCAAGGATACATATTGCCCTCAGGTTTTTGTCGGCGCCCTTCCCGATGATGACTCGTTTGCACTTTATGACCACCCTTCAAAACGTGTCCCCAATTTGCCCCTTATCTCTCATCCCCACCCATGTTCTCTCCGTCTCATGAGCAGGCTATAGACCTGGGTTAGACATATGTTATAAAGCTCCCTGGGGTGTTGGGAACATTCTTGGCTCCGTCCGTCCCTCAGTCCCCTTGCATCTGTGTTATCGTCCTTTACATTTTTTAAGGGTCAAAAGGTCCAAAAGTCCAAATTTAGGGCCTAGTCCGAAATATGATCTTTTGGCTGGTATATTCGGCTGCTTTGGACAGCTAGGAGACGGAAACTTGCGGGAATAACCTGTATCCCCTTGTATGACTTGCTATTTTTTTGCCCTGTCGGCCCCAAAGGAAGGGCCCCAAAAAGGACATGAAAAATTCATTTTTGAGGGCCGGCTGAAGGACGTCAGAATTGGAATTCAATAGATTTATTTTGGAATGATCTTAGGAACCCATTTTTTTAACCCTTTGACTAGAGAGACCCGAATGCCACATATGCAGATCTCGGAGACTGAGCACTACGAGACATCCGAGGGCACCCGATAACACCTTGCGTGCGGAGTTGCCCCAGAAGGCGTCCACCTTGTCAGGGGGGAGAACATATGTGATAGACCTTTTTGGAAGCTTTACTTGGGCCTGTCCCACATCGTGAGTGCTTCGGCGGGACTTTACAAACTTAAAGGGTATAAACAAAGTCACCTTAACGCCAACTAGCTCTTCACTGCAAAGTAGTAGAGCTTTGTTTTCAAGGACGGCTGACTCCGGCTGTGGGAGACCTTTCCGGCGACTGTCTGGGTCAAGAACGTCGACTAAAATGAATGACGATGCGCATCTTTGACCTTGCCTTGGAATAATCCACCCCTAATACAGCCGGTCAAGTTGTCATGGTCGAGTTTGTGCGGTCCCAGAACAGAGCCGGACCCTTAAAAAAAAGTGACTATGGACATGGTTCTGTACATATGTTATAAGTCCCCCGAGGGCGTCGGGAACAATTGGGTTCCCTCTGTCCCTAGCCCTGCATTTCCTGTGTTTATGCCATTTATATTTCAGGTGGGCAAAAGGTCACAAAATTCAAATTTAGGCCTAGTCCTAAATAGAGGGACTTTTTGCTGGTATTCGCTGTTTGACAAGCTAGAGACTTGAAACTTGCGGTGAATCAACCTGGTATCCCCCGTATGACTTGTCTATTTTTCTGACCCTGTGGCCCCAAAGGAAGGGCCCCAAAAGGACTGAAAAAGTCATTTATGAGGCCTGCTGAAGACAGTCCAGAATCTGGAATTCAATAGATTGCATTTTGAAATGACTTTAGGACCCCTTTATTTTTTAACCCTTTGACTTAGAGAGACCTGCTCCAAAGCAATTTGCTCAGGTTGTCGGGCCCTTTCGACGATGCCTCGACTGTCGCTCTACGACGCACCCTTCAAAAGTTGCAAATTTGCCCCTCCCCCACCCTGTTCTCTCCCTCTCATCACAGCTCATTTTCCCTTTTTCAGCTCTGCAGTCAATTTAATGAAATTTTAAAAAGGAGCTACCATCTCTGCATCACATATGTTTGTTAGGCTAAAGGTTTTGTGCACATAAACCAATTTGGAGGGACCTAACCCTAACCCAACCTAACTATGACGTCATCAATCACTTCCACATTTCATTCCTGATTCCAAATTCTGTCCTTTTCCCCTTTGCAACTTCTCTTGACTTTAGCACACATTCTCAGCACGATGCGACGTAGCCAGCTCTTTTCAAGACAGCTATGTTCAGGAAGTGGAGAGCTACGAGAAGTTGTGTGTTTTGCCGTGCTCGAGCAAACTTTGGTCCCATAGATGGCAGTAGCTGTACGGCGCTGACATATGATTGACAGGTCTCGAGGCGATTCTGAAAACGTCTCTCTTTTTGATGTGCGACTGAGGGAAAAAAAGATCATCCCCTAACCCCCCCCACCCTGCTCTGTACCTCCAAAGACTTTGGACTCTTCTGGTGAATGCCGGGTCGCACTGGTAATTCCTGTCAATTTTGACACTTACAAAAACAAAAGGAAGTTATAAAAAAACTTAATTTAATATCTGCTGAATATTTGAGTTTTTAACATGATAATACATTTAAAACCTGAATTAGGGTACTTTTTATTTAAAATATGGAATCTGTGGACATAGGACCTCTTCTTGCTGAACGCCGGGGTCGCACTGGTAATTCCTGTCAATTTGACACTTTCAACACCAAAGGAAGTTATAAAACACTTAATTCAAACATCTGTTGAATATTTGAGTTTTTAGCATGAAATACATTAAAATCTGGAATTAGAGTACTTTAATTTAAAATATGGAATCTGTGTAAAATACTGTCCCGGTGGTCATTTTATGGATTGGGAGACAAGATCTGGAATTTTATGTTTTGCTACATCTAGGGGCGACTTGAGAATTGCATCCAAAATTCCAACTTTTGATTTTCAAAATCTGGAATGTGGAATCGGAATTTCCAGACTTGTTTAGGGAGATTGAAATCTGGGTTGGAATGTTGGAATTCAGCTTTTCAATTCATTGTCTATACCAAAACCCTAACCCTAACCCAAACCCCAACCCCCTAACCCTACCCTAACCTAACCTAACCCTTTAAACCCCAACCCTAACCCTAACCCTAACCAGGGCTTGTATCCTATCCCCCACTTTAACCCTAACCCTAACCACAACCCCTATCCTTTGCCTAAACCTAACCTCTGTCTCTCCCCTGACCCTAACCAGGGCTTGTATCCTATCCCCTACTTTAACCCTAACCCTAACCACAACCCCTATCCTTTGCCTAAACCTAACCTCTGTCTCTCCCCCGACCCTAACCAGGGCTTGTATCCTATCCCCGACTCTGACACCCCTAGCCCTAATCCCCTAACCCTAACCCCTAACCCTAACCCTAACCCTCCTATCCCCCATTCCGACCTTCCTGACCTCAACCCTAATTGCCCTTTCCCCTACCCTAACCAGGGTTTGTATCCCACCTCCCACCCTGCACCCCATCCCGATTTTAACCTCAAATCTTTCTCCCCCCGACAATTATCCGATCCACCAATTACCCAAAATATCATTCCATTTGTGTCCACCTACTCCCAACGTACAACTAGATTACACCATCACATCAAACAGAATTTTGCCAGTTTCAGATTGCAACATAGAGCCTTCCTGAGCTACAACACCATCTCAGCTTACCGGAAAAACAAAAACCTTCAAGAATTATTGGTTCGTTCCCAATATACAGACCACAAACCTGCCACAAACACACAACACAACATCTTTTACAAAAACCGGAAATTTATTGTCAACCCACACAGTCGGATATCCCACCCCATCCTCCAATCCTACTCCCTCAATACCAGCAATGCCGTTTATATTATCACATGCACCATTTGCAATAAACATTACATAGGAGAGACTAAGCACACCATCCTCACACGCCTCAAACAGCACTTGTATAATATTGGAGAGGGTAAACTTACAACACCCTTGGTTACACACTTCCAGGAACACTCCACCAGTCACCTCATCATTTCAGGATTGGAGTCCAACGACCGCTGGACCGTAGGGCAGAGAAAGAGGGCGGAAAAAATTTGGATCCACCTCTTCAAAACTACAATCCCAACAGGTCTTAATGACATATAGTCTCCCTAATACACTGGCACTTTGGAACC
This sequence comes from Etheostoma spectabile, assembly GCF_008692095.1. Taxonomy (NCBI): domain Eukaryota; kingdom Metazoa; phylum Chordata; class Actinopteri; order Perciformes; family Percidae; genus Etheostoma; species Etheostoma spectabile. The sequence goes on from NC_045742.1 coordinate 6,956, forward strand.
CGTCCCCCTGGATTGACTCACCGTAACCTTGTGTGTCCTCTTTTTCCGCCTCCCTGACGTGGGATTGAACCCTGCTCTTCCAGGGCAGGAACGCTGGAATTTCCTCTACCCTATCTTCCTCCTTTCCAATTTTTGTGTTCCTAAAGTATTTTAATCTAACTTATATGTATAACCATGCATGTTTTGTTTTTTTATATAAAACTTTTTTTATCCTTAATTTTTATCAATTAGATGTGTTTTGCATGCTTTCCCCCTTTGGATACATAGTTTTTTAAGCACTTATGAGATTCATGGTTTTGCATGCCCTTTTATCAATTTGTATTTATTTATTATTGTCTACTATTTATTATGTATTTCTTTGTTTATTTACTCCAGGGCCAGCTGGAGGTGTGACATGATTTTACTGGCACCTTAATTTATTCAGCGCTTATATTTATTGTACTTTCCTCAAATGTGTGCATGCTTATAATGTATTACCCCATGTTTAATTGAGCACTGGAGCACTTATTTTTGCTTTCCTTCCAGATCTTTGGTTGCGGTGTTGTCTACTTCTTGTTTTATTACACTTTCCCCCCCCCCCATTCATTCCATTTACTCCCTTAAAATATCTTGGTCCCCTTTATCTTTTAGGGAGTCCATCTAAGTGAGGTAAATTATACAACCCAGGTCTCCTAGAACCCCATCCATTTCTTTCTTCAGATCAATAGGCCAGTGCCAAAAAATTATAACACTTAGACCCTAAAGCCTAACCCTAACCCAAACCTAACCCCTAACCCTAACCCCTAACCCTAACCCTAACCCTACCCTAACCCTAACCCTAACCCTAACCTAACCCTAACCCTAACCCTAACACACCTAACCCTAACCCTAACACACCTAACCCTAACCCTAACCCTAACCCCTAACCCTAACCCTTTTGAACAACTCCATGAACCATGACAAATGACATGTCTAAACACTCAGGGGGACGCCCTGAGCACCGGGAACACACTGCCGACGCAATACAATCGTCCTAGTCAAAGTAAGACAAAATGAAAAAAAAACAATGTCACGAAAGTAGGCCATGTTGGGTGTCTAAGAATCCGGCTTGAGGAGAGGATTAAAAAGAACCAAGTTTGAGCTGGCTGCGACCTTCCTACGAGGACTTATGAACTTTCTTTTCGTCAAATTTTGACAATTTTTTCATATCTCGAGAACCGTAAGTCCTAGAGACAAGCGGACACTTCTGGCGTGTCCAGAGACCCCGAAAATGGGGAGGCGGAGCTTGGTTTCATCCCTCTATCTCCTTTCGTTTTTTGTCTATTCAATTTTTTTCGTCAAGACGTGGTGTTTACCCCCTATCCTAACCCTAACCCTAACCCTAACCCTAACCCCTAACCCTAACCCTAACCCCTAACCCCTAACCCTAACCCTAACCCTAACCCTAACCTAACCCTAACCAACCCCTACCTAACCCTAACCCCCTAACCCCCTAACCCTAACCCTAAACTTAACCCTTAGTAAACCATGCCTAAACCCAACCCATAGTTTAACATGCCTAACCCTGGCTAGTGAAATTAATATAGTCATTGATAAAGTACTTACTGCGATGCTGCGACAGGAAAGGCGTTTGAAGATGGATGGATGATGTACAGACTTACCTGAAGATGGGCCTTAACTTTAGAACCAGTCTCTTAAATGTTGGTCGGACCACCCCTCCTTCCCCTTCCCCATCACCCCCTCTCTCTCTCTCTCTCTCTCTCTCTCTCATTCATCTCCTCTAGACAGAGGGATGGATAACTCTCTCTCTCTCTCTCATCCACCTCCTCTAGACAGAGGGATGGATAACTCTCTCTCTTTCTCTCTCTCTCATCCCCCTCCTCTAGACAGAGGGATGGATCTCTCTCTCTCTCTCTCTCATCCACCTCCTCTAGACAGAGGGATGGATAAAACTCTCTCTCTCTTTCTCTCATCCACCTCCTCTAGACAGAGGGATGGGTAAAACTCTCTCTCTCTCTCTCTCTCATCCACCTCCTCTAGACAGAGGGATGGATATCTCTCTCTCTCATTCATCTCCTCTAGACAGAGGGATGGATAACTCTCTCTCTCTCTCATCCACCTCCTCTAGACAGAGGGATGGATAACTCTCTCTCTCTCTCTCTCATCCACCTCCTCTAGACAGAGGGATGGATAAAACTCTCTCTCTCTCCCTCATCCACCTCCTCTAGACAGAGGGGTGGTTGTCTCTCTTCCCCAACCCCTTAGTTGAGGTTTGGTCACCTCATGTTTTCAGAGATGCAGGTAGATTACCGCTCTGAAGGTTATCCCAATATGGGATACCCTGAGGGTTAACGCTTTAGTATTGGAAATTGACTGACATGCGGTGGCCCGTGCATACCTTTAGTCTCCATTCAACTGCGTAGTCGTCGGAACGCGTGGGAGGCTCCTGGGAATGAACAGTGCAGGGAATGAACAGTGTGCAAATTGAAGAGTAAAAAGAATTTGCAAATGGCTAAAAGTTCGGCAGCATTTTAATGCCCGATGACGTGCAATAGGTGCAGAGTTCAGTTTATGGATCAGAAGTTAATAGACTCACAAACCTATCCATTATGCTAAGTATAAGACTGAAATAACAGGTGGAACTGTCCATGGTGCCTAAACAATTCCAACTAAGAACACAGAGAGCTGTACATGGAATTAAATGCTTTCAACTAAATAACAGGGGGAACTGTCCATGGCATTTAAAAAACAGGGGAACTGTCCATGGAGCTAAACACAGGGGGAGCTGTTCATGGTTTTACAACAGTTAAAACCCAAAACAGGGGGAATTGTATATGGTGCTAAACAATTCAACAAAAAACATAGGGAGAGCTGTCCACGATGCCAAAATATATAAAATAGGTGGAACTGTCCATGGTGCTGAAACGATTTCAACTAAAAAACCAAGAGAGTAGTCCACGTGCCAAACTATTTAAACTACAATAAAGGGTTGAACTGTCCATGGTGCTGAAACAACTTCAACTAACACAGAAAACTATCAATAGTACTAAAATACATTTGATTAAAATTCAGGGGAAATTTGCCAAGGTGCTAAAACCTTTTAACGGGCCGGTCCATGGTTTTAAACAAAGTTGGCCCCAAAAGTGGGAGGAATTTGTCCATGGTGCTAAAACCCAAGTGGGACCGGTCCGGGTTCAAAAAACCCCGGGGCATCGTCCAAGGTGAAAAAGCAAAAGGGGGGAAATATCCATGGTGCAAAACACGGGAGGCTTGGAAAGGGTTGCTAACCCACTACACTCCCAACAAAAACCCATCCATTGGTGCTAAAATTTTGAGTTTAAAATTAAGATGGAATATCCATGTTTTTTTAAAAAAGGGGAAACAGGGGGGCGCCCAAAGGTCCTAAACCCCCAAAACATTTAAAAACGGGGGAACTGCCCATGGTTTAGTAACAGGGAAAAGCTTTCCATGGTTTTCACTCGGGGAGAACTGTGGGATGGTGCAAAACCCATTGACACTAAAACCAGGGGGAAGGTCCAGGGTTTCCTAAAACAAGAAAAAAAGCAAAACCTGGTGTAAAACCTTGGGAGTTAACTAAAAAGATGGTACGGCCCATGGTGTTTTTAAAAAAAACCCAGGGGGAACTGTCCAGGGTGCAAATCACTTCCTAAAAGACAGGGGGAACTGCCCTTTGGTCTAAAACACAGAAAGAGGGGCCATGGTGCGATCAGGGGACGAAACCCCCAAAGAGGGAATTTTAAATGAAGCCTAAAATAGGGAAAAAACTTAAAAAGGGGTTTAAAAGCCCCGGGGTGAAAAAAAAAGGGAAAAACTGTCCAAAGTGCTAAACCACTAACAAAAAGGGGGGGAAAACCAATCCATGGGAAAAAACAAAGACGGAACTGCCCCATGGGGGTTTTAAAAACGGGGGGAACGGGCCCGGTGCAAAACCCCACTTACCCCAAAAAGATAGAAGGACTGTCAATGTGCAAAAAATATTACTTTTCACGGGGGGCCTTTTCCAAAAGTACAAAAAACAGAGGGAAAACGGCCAGGTGTTTTAAAAACACAGTGGGAAAACGGGCAATTAAATTTAAATTTATTTAAACAAAAACACAGGGGGAACTGCCGGTGCTAAAACACAAGGAACACTTTCCTTTGGGTTTTAAGTACTTGACATTTAAAAAACAGGAAACCCGCCCTGGTAAAAAAAAAGGGAAAACTGTAAAGGGTTAAAAAACAAAAAGTTGCCATGGTCCTTAAACACGTGGGAAATTTCCCCTTGACCAAACCCAAATTAACACTAAGCACGGCAAAAACGGTCCATGGTGTTGAAGCACGGGGGGTACTGCCATGTTGCTAAAATGTAAAACGGAAGCAGAGGGGGGGAAATGTCCATGGTGCAAAAAAACAAAAATTTTCCCCAATTTTTTTAAAAAAGCAAACTACAATGCTGCAAAAAATTTTTTAATTTAAAAAAGGTGCAACTGTCCATGGTGCTAAAACAAATGAAACTGAAAAACAGGAAAACTGTCTAGGGGTTCTGAAAACAGGGAGGGTGCCCAGGTTGTTTTAAAACACAGGAACCCTAGCAAGGGGTTTTTAAAATTTTTTTAAAAATAAAACAGGGAGAACGTCCAGGGTTTGCAAAAAAAAACAAGGGGAAATGTCCAGGGTGATAAGCCACTTGACACTAAAAAACAGAGGGAACTGTCCATGGTACAAAAACACAGGGAGTGCTGTCCATGGTGCTTTAACACACAGGGAACAGTCCTGGTTTCTAAAACACTTTAGACTGAAAAACAGGGGGAAAAATCCATGGTTCTAAACCACTTGACACTAAAAAAGGAACTGTCCATGGTTCTAAAATATTAAAATAAAACATAGGAGGGACTGTCCATGGTGCTGAAAAACAGGGGAACTGTCCATGGTACTAAAACACAGGGTAAACTGTCCATGGACTTAACACTGAAACTAACTCATAGGGGGAACTGTCCATGGTGCTAAACACAGCGGAGACTGTCCATGGACATAAACACTTGAAACTAAAACACAATGGGAACTTTACAATGGATAAAACTACAGAGGAGACTGTCCATGGTGCTTTAACACAAGGCGAACTGTCCATGGTGCTAAAACACAGGGGGAACTGTCCAAAGGGCTTAAACACAGCGGGAACTTTCAATGGTGCCAAAACACTCAAAATTAAAAACCGGGAGTAACTGTCCATGGTGCTGAAACAAAGCCTAGACATCCAGCCACTCTAAACTATATTCTTTGATTTTAACGTAGTTCAGTTACCTAAACACGTGGGGGCTGTCCATTGCTCTGAAAACAGCCATGTAACTAAAACACAAGGGGAACTGCCCATGGTGCTAAAACACAGGGGCTGTCCTTGGTGCTGAAACCGAGCCTAGACAGTGACCAGGTCTAAATGGTTCTGAAAACAGCCATCTAACTAAAACACACGGGGGACTGTCCATGGTGCTAAAACATTTTTTGGCAACCTTTTACTCCTTACATTTTGACAAGAATATCAGTACTTTATACTCCTTACATTTTACAAAATTGGCTCGTTACTTAAGTTTTGTACTAAGTTTTTGTACTAAAGATCGTCTATATCAGGTGTGTGAGTGCATGTCGGAGAATAGCGCGGACACGCGCCTCACACCGCGAGCGGGTATGTATGCCACACGGAGAAGAAAGTGAGAGAAAAGAAAGACTAGCTTCTGCAGGAATGAGCAAAAGCTTTCAGTCTGAAGTAGAAAAAGTGTGTGCAATGTAGAGATGTATCATCCAAAAGATGTGTTAATGTAAAACACAGCAGCAAAGTGCAAACCATAATATAATATCTAGGACTGTCCTGTTGGCACTCTGAACAGCTACCGGTACCCCTACCCACATCCAATATATAATTATTTTTAACCCCAACCAGCCTGTCAGACACCGCCTACCAAGAGCTTGGGTCTGACCGAGGTTTCTGCCTAAAAGGAAGATTTTCCTCGCCACTGTCGCACTGTTGCTTGTTCTGTAGAGAGAACTGTTGGGACCTACTCTATCTGTAAAGTTTCTCGAGATAACTCTGGTTATGAATTGATACTATAAATAAAACTGAATTGAAATTGAATCCAACCTCATCTCTTAACCCTAACCAATTTCGGTTACTAGGAACATGTAAAAGGAACAAATACCAACAAAAAGCATAACATAAGCACGACAGTCAGACCAATGTTCACTTCTATATTTACAATTTGGCACATCTAAACTAAATCAAAAAAAAACCATCAGTCACATACCGTAGCACCTTAGCTGATGAAATACACATTCATTTTCCATTTAAACTAAAAAAAGCAGCCATGAAAGACAGAGGGATACATGTGGCACGGTGGCCATGATAGTTGTGGCACGGCAGCCAAGAACACAAATACTTAAAGACAACAAAAATGGCACTTTCTTTTAGTAGATCTTCCTCAAAAATAAATTATTGAACCCACATTAATCAAAGCTGATGAGCAGATAGATGATAGTAATGAAGACACAGCGGCCATGAGAGAGATGATCAAAGACAGGAAGGCACAGCGGCCACCAACACTACACAGAAGAAAACGAGAGGTATCATGTTTTAGAAGAAAGAACTATAGCTTCTAGTAGTAGATGTGTGTTAATGTAACACACAGCAGCCGAGAGAGAGAAAGATAGAGCACAGTGGAAAAAAACAAATACTTAAAATAATAATGGCACTTACTTTTAGTAGATCTACCTGAAAAAAACACAGTACCAACATTGATCCAAGCTGATGAACAGATGGAAGCAGAGAGATGATAGATGAACAGATGGAAGATAGATGGTGATGACACGGCGGCCGTGACAGTAGGGCTGGACGGCGCGGACCAAACAATGTATCAGAGGAATTTTTGGTAGAATTGTTATACTCAATATAACTCTAAATTTAGAGAATTATCTAAAAAATGGCCTTAATGTTCAGTTGTAAATCAAAGCAATGTCAACATTTGTTATTTAAAGACTGCTAAACTATGACTGAAGACAGGTTTCCCTGTTTGATTCCTACCAGTCAACACGCTCCGTGTTTCCTAGTCAAGTCCACTTACTAATGTCAAAAATCCTAACCTAACCCTAACGTGGTAGAGTCATGTGGTTTGTTGCTTTTAATCTCATATTGTTTTTGTTAAATTAGTAATGCTTCCGTAAACGATGACACTGTAGTGAACATCCTTCATTGCTTCTCATATAATAACTTGGTAGTTAACATTTGTTAAGTTACTGTTGATGATAATTGTTGATTTTGTTTTGATGTACCGATTGTAATATTAAGTGATGATCAGACCTATGTTCTAAAGCTATGCTAGCAGCAGCTATCACTTGTTGCCATAGCAACTTCAAACACCCTGAGCTGTACCTGACTCAAGCCAGTGGACACGCTCTGTTACATTATCTGGGTCACATGACAGAGATATTACCAAAAGAAGTTTCCTGGGATTCAGTCTAAACTTTCATTTGACTGACAGAGACAATTATGTTGTTAGTCAAATATTTCTGAGCCAATTAATTACACAGCAAAATGTGGAATCGTTAAATCTGTAGATGTACCGCCCAGCCCTTTGTGAGAGAGATAATCAGAAAGAGGAAGAGGCACGGCAGCCAATCACAACACAGGATAAAATTAGACAATGAGAGAGAGAGAGAGAGAGAGAGATGGCACGGCGGCCAATAACAACAAATGGCACTTACTTTTAGTGGATCTACCTGAAAAAAAAAACAGCACCAACATTGATCCAAGCTGATGAACAGATAGACGATAGATAAGGAAGGCACGGCGGCCATGACAGAGATAATCAGAGATAGGAAGGCACGGCGGCCATGACAGAGATAATCAGAGATAGGAAGGCACGGCGGCCATGACAGATAATCAGAGATAGGAAGGCACGGCGGCCATGACAGAGATAATCAGAGATAGGAAGGCACGGCGGCCATGACAGAGATAATCAGAGATAGGAAGGCACGGCGGCCATGACAGAGATAATCAGAGATAGGAAGGCACGGCGGCCATGACAGAGATAATCAGAGATAGGAAGGCACGGCGGCCATGACGAGATAATCAGAGATAGGAAGGCACGGCGGCCATGAGAGATGAATCCCAAATTGGAAGGCACCCATGAAGATAACAGAGATGGAAGGAGGAGGCCATGACAAAGATAACAGAGATAGAAGGGCAGGGCGGATGACAGATAATAAAAGATAGGAAGCAGGAGAGAGAAGAGACTCCAGAGTAATTTCACAGAAGCACAGGGGCCCCAATTAAAGATAATAAAACCCCCCAAAGCCTAACATAGGGAAGAAAAGCTAGTCATTTGAATCATTAAGACATTAAACGATGGGATATTCTTTAGAAGCCTGTTTATTTTCATCATGAACTTTTCTTAAATGAACACTTTTTAATTTTTTTCCCCATTGTAAAAAGGATGCAAACACGCAACCATTTGGTTGCCGTCTGGAACCCCTGGAGAGAGAGAGAGAGAGAGAATGGATAGAGGGAGAAAAAGACTGAGAACAAGAGGAGAGATAGTAGATGGAGATAGATAGATAATAGATAGATGATAGCTAGATAGCTAGATAGATAAGATAGATAAAGATAGATAGATAGCAAGTGGCTAAATCAGAAACAAAGAGAATAAAAATGAAACTTACTTTTGTAGATCTACCTGAAATACACCAAGGAGACATGATCAGATATGGTTTCATAAAAATAGAAGAGACATGATCAGATATGGTTTCATAAAAACTAGAAGAGACATTGATAAAACTAGAGAATGAATATGGTTCATAAAACTAGAACATGATAATATGTTTATTAAAAGAAATATCAGCTAGTCTTCTTACCTGATGAGAGAATTAAAGAATCCATCCTGTTGTCTGTTGATCTTCTATCAGACCGGGTTAGTGTTCTTCTTCTTCTGTGGGATTCAACAACACAAACACGTTACATACATAAACATAACTGACCACAGATGACCACAGCTGATTTAGATAGATAGAAAGATATAACATATACACTGTTATCTTAGTAATCAGAAGGTAATACACTGATAGATATATCTCTCTATGGACTCTATTTATAAAGCGTTTTTCTAGTCGTAACGACGACTCAACTCTTTTCCACCATCACACACATTCATACACTGTTAACAAGGTGCCACCTGCTCATCAGATACACACACACACACAGCACAGACACACACACACACATACACCAACACACCAAAGACATACACACTCAAACAGATATACACAAACAGATATAAACACACACAAGCAAACAGACAGATATACGCACAGAGACACACACATGCACCGACACACACACTCACTCACACAGATATACACACACACAAATAGACAGATACACGCACAGACACACACACGCAAACACAGACAGATACATACACCGAAACACACACTCAGACACACAAAGACACACACACTCACACAGATAAAAACACACGTGCAAGCAGACAGATACACGCACAGACACACACACACAAGCAGACAGATACACGCACAGACACACATACCGACACACACACTCACAGAAACTCAAAGACACACTCACACAGATACACAAACACACGTGCAGGCAGACAGATACACCCACAGACACACACACACACACCGACACACACTCAGAAACAAAAAGAGACGCACTCACAAACATACACACAAGCGCAAGCAGACAGATACAAGCACAGACACACATACCGACACACACACTCACAGACACACAAAGACACACACTCACACAGAAACACACACACACGTGCAGGCTGACAGACACTGACAGACATACACACGCAGATACACACACACGCAAACAGACAGATACAAACACACGCACAGAGAGAGAGAGACACACACACACACACACACACAGCACACACACACGCACGTACCGACGGAGCAGAGAGGTGGAGGACGGTTCAGGTTGGCTAACGGTAACTAACGGTAACTAACGGCTCTAACGGAGACTAACGGTTTAACGGCTCTACTGGTACTAGCGGCTATAAGGGGGGGGGGCATGTCACCTGCATCATTAGATTAAAAAGGAAAAAAAACCTAAACCCGGAAACAGCTTGCAAACGTTATATTTCAAAAAAGCAACAGCCACTCACAAACGGCCATGCTAAATTTAAAAATAAAGTCTAAATTATTCATTAAAAAATCTAATTCATAATACAGTATTTGTAAGTGAAGTTAACATGGAGGAGGAAGAGTTTTGTCCTCTTTGTAGAGTAACTGGACGGTAACTTAAACAGTTAATCTGCTGAGTGAAATGCCCGACGTTCACTCGGCGGTGAAAACACACTCTCTTTGAAGTTTCTTTGAAGTCGACACAAACACACAAAACTCACCGAAACGTCTCCGCTACTGTCTCCGACTTTCACACAAAACATCTCCGTTAGTATCCCACAGCTCCAGCGCTTAGAGGCTCATTTGGTCCGAAAGAAAAACGGTATTAGGAGGAGGGAAACTTCATCTCTGCCGCACGGCCGTTTCACCTTCTGATTCCGCGGCTCTGAAGTTACAGGAGGCGGGAGGGGCGGGGCTATATAAAGGAGATCTACGGAGGCCCAGAGGGGGCGGGGCCCTTTTTCAGAATAAGACATGTTTAAATAATGCTGTTAAAAAATATGTTATATTTATTATATTAGGTATATAATGAGTTTATTTAAACAGCACTTCTAACCTTTACCTGTGTCTTTTTAATAATAAGTTAATATATAAATAACACTAGTTTCTTTTAACACAATGAGCTTTACACAAAACAGAAAAAATTATGAGTTTGATTTTGAAGAAATGTTTTTCATTGTATCCTACATAATTATTGCTATTTGTAAAGCCACTCACACACTTAAATATAATTTATTTCAAACTTTGCAAATGTTAAAATACAAAAATGTATTTAAAGTTAAAAACATGTAATTTCCCAAAGATGTAGTTAAAATAACAGGGTTAATGTCAGTTATCCACAGAACAAAACTATAGAACTATAGAACTATAGAAGTGTAGAGGAGAATTATAGAACTATAGAAGTGTAGAAGAGAAATACCAAATGATAGAAGTATAGAAGAGAATTATAGAAGTATTCTTCTGTTGTGTCTGTGAAAAGGTCATGTTTACTGCCTCTACACCAAGGGGGAATGTAACTGTAGATTTACTATAATACTGGGAACATGAGTACTAAAGTACACATTGAAGGTACCTAGGGCTGCACAATTAATTAAATTTGAATCATGATTAAAACGCGTGATCGAGCCATATTTTAAATGCATCATTCTGTTTGTAGAATACTTATTTCTTCTGTAAAGCTATGCAGCGGAGTAACAATACCATAGATTATTAACAGTCTATGGACCATACAGACGTTTCACGTGTGTAGTTCTGCTGACCTGCCATTCCACCTGTGCTGGACCCATTCAGAATGAGTCAGCCGTCCCTCTGACACTCTGAGAGTAGCATACGCTTCAGTCCATCGCACTCATCTTCTCTCCTTATCTCGTTTAATCAGTCTGTTATTGTTGTTGAAAACAAGTTAAGGAGCTTTCTCAGATCAGATAATTGTTTTTAATACATCCTAGGCTATTTATTTCAGAGAATTTTCATTTCAGCTGTATATTATCAAACAGGGAAGGAAACCCTGTCTTTTCCTTTTATGTTAATTCCAATCTGTTTTAATAAAAGAGCTTACAGTGAAAAGGGGCTGCTTACTTCAAATTGAACATTTAGCTCACTTCAGTGGCTAAAAGAGTTTGAAGGATGATGATGCTAAGGAGTGTGGCAAGCTGCTTTAGCCAAGGTCAAACGGGAAGAAGGCCAAATTACAGGTCTTCTCTATGTGAGGGGCATGCGTCAGCGTGGGGGGGGGGGGGGGAGGGCTATAAGACTTTGAGCCATGCAATGTCAGGTCTCAGTTCAGACACATACTTTTAAACAGTAGCACTTTCTATTTTGCTTAAATGTGTTAGTTTTGCAGCTCAGTGAAGCACTTAAAACCATTTTATTTTTAATTTAAAAATAGATATTTTTTCATATACAGTATAATTGTGCTTCAAATAAATGTATGTAATGTATGTGAGCGTATATGGAGCTTGATAAAAAGCTGAACTTGAAATTAAGGCATTAATGACAATGCAGGGAAAAATTTGGTTGCACCTAAATTTTGTGCTGGTGGACCTAAATAAAAAAGTTAGGCGCACCAGTGCAACCATGGCAACAAGTTAGTGTGGAGCCCTGGCTTGTAGCTTTAGCAGCAGACTGCTGTACGTCCCACTGTTTGAATCCTCTACAGTGAAATATAGTCACACTACAACGGTTACGTTTTTTTGTTAATCCAGTTCCTACTGTAGCTAACATTAACATTACCTGCTGTGTAACGTGACATTAGTGTTTACTAGCGTGACATGCACCCATGTTTCTGTTGCCTCTAACGTCTGTTCTGGAGCATCATAGAGCAAGGCAGACATTTAAGTGGCATCGTAATGACGTACCGAAATCTGCGTTGATAATTTGTCTGGAAGCGTAAGAGGAATGTAGCACAACTTGGATGTGTAAGCAGTTCTAAATAGTCTATGTAACAATAAAATTTGTATTGGTTAAAATCAACAAATAATCGTGATAATTAATCATGATCTCAATATTGATCAAATTAATCGTGATTATCATTTTGGCCATAATTGTGCAGTCCTAAAGGTAGCCTACCTTGAGTATTTACAAGCTATGCACATTATTAAGACTTTGCCAAAAACAATGCCTGCTCAGAGACCCCCGGGAGTCTTGATGTTGAATGTTTGTGATGAACTGAAGGATTCAGGGTGTTCCTTTATGTGCTGAGAAACTTATCCAAACATCATGAATAAAGTCTTTAAAAATCCTCTTGGATAAGCTGTAAAATACATCATCACAAAGCGGAAAACAGGGCTGCTTTTCTGACACTCTGAAAAGTGATACAGAGCAGGGGGAATGAGAGGGAGAAACGCCAGAGCAGGGGGAATGAGAGGGGAAAACACAAGAGCAAGGAGAATGAGAGGTGAAAACACCAGAGCAGGGGGAATGAGGGGGAAACACCCGGCAGGGGGAATGAGAAGGGGAAACACCAGCACAGGGGGAATGGGGGGGAAACACCCGAGCAGGGGGAATGAGAAGGGGAAACACCAGAGCAAGGAGAAGGAGAGGGGAAAACACAAGAGCAAGGAGAATGAGAAGGGAAAACACCAGAGCAGGGGGAATGAGGGGGAAACACACGAGCAGGGGGAATGAGAAGGAGAAACGCCAGAGCAAGGAGAAGGAGAGGGGAAAACACAAGAGCAAGGAGAATGAGAAGGGAAAACGCCAGAGCAGGGGGAATGAGAGGGGAAAACACCCGAGCAGGGGGAATGAGAAGGGGAAACACCAGCGCAGGGGAAATGAGAGGTGAAAACACCAGAGCAGGGGGAATGCGAAGGGGGAAACACCAGCGCAGGGGGAATGAGAAGGGAAAACACCAGAGCAGGGGGAATGAGAGGGGGAACACCAGAGCAGGGGGAATACGAGGGGGAAACACCAGCGCAGGGGGAATGAGAGGGGGAAACGTAGCAGAAGACATTCCTTTTTAAATCAAAACGTAGAGGTCTAAATACTGTGGTCTCTTCTTTTCTTCTCTCTAACAATCCAGATCATCAATGCTCTCTTTCCTCTTCTCTTTCTCCTGCTTCTTCTCTCTCTATCTTCCCATCTTTCTCTCCCACTTTATCCCTCTCCGCCTCATTCTGCTCCACTTTCTCCCTCTCCCCCTCTCTCTCCAACTTTCTCCCTCTCTTTCTCTCCCACTTTCTCTCTCTCATCCCTCTTTTTTCAGATCCTGAAACACCTCAGTAAAGAAGTGCGGCTCGGCGTTGAGCCGCTGCACGTCAGGGCTCAGCCTGTCAATCAGATGCAGTGCTCTCTCCCAGAATGCTTTGCGGCTGGACTCCCAGGATGCATTGTGGCTGGCCTCCAGCAGGAAGGGTTTGAATTGGGTAGGTAGGAGCTGCCAGGTATGAGTAGCTCAGGTAGAGATAGGAGGAGGAAGACGGCGTGCAGTTTCTGCGCCGAAGATGCATCCTCGTCCACCGCCACCCATCACAGCAGGTACACAAAGACCAGACTGGCAGGACTGGTGAAGACTTGGTCCTACAGGGGGACAGACAGGTTAGAGACAAACAGGATAGAGACACACAGACAAAGAATGTACTTCCTGCAGTAGCTGAAGAAATTCAACCTCCCAAAGACAATGATGGTTCACAAAACCATCATTGAGTCCATCCTCACATCCTCCATCACCATCTGGTATACTCCTGCCGCTGCCACTGCCGTGGACAAGGACAGACTGTCCTCACATCCTCAATCTCCATCTGGTACTCTGCTGCCATTGTCAAGGACAAGGGCAGACTGTCCTCACATCCTCCATCGCCATCTGGTATGCTGCTGCCACTGCTGAGGGACTAAGGCAGTCTGCCCTTGTTCTTGGCAGTGGTAGCAGAGTACCAGATGGTGATGGAGGATGTGAGGACAGTCTGCCCTTGTCCTCGGCAGTGGCAGCAGCGTACCATATAATGGTATAGGATTTGAGGACAGGCTGCATTGTTTCATTCCATCAGCAGAGAAGGTGATTGGCCAAAATCTGCCGCCGCTCCAGGACCTACACGCCAACAGGACTCTGAAGTGAGCTGGGAAAATAGTGGCTGACCCCTCCCACCCCGGCCACAAACTCTTTGAGCTACTCCCCTCTGGCAGGAGGCTAAGGACCAAATGCTCACGCCACATGAACAGTTTTTTCCCCTCCACCTTATCAACAAGGCCCCCACTGACTCTCTCCACAGTCTATCTCTGGCTCTTCAGGCCACTGTACTTTCATGTTGTAATGCTCTTTTTATTTCTATCTCTATTTCTTTTAATGTAGAGAATGTGCGACGTGCAGCAACACCAGAACAAATTCATTGTATGTTTAAAAAAACATTGTTGTCTATAAAACCCTTTCTGATTCTGGTTTAAGTGTGACAAACGTGCAAAAGAAAAAGAAATCAGGAAGGGGGAAAACACTTTATATATTTCAGTTTTAACAGTTTTACTCAACAGAAGTTAACATGGAGATGGAGAAATATTTTTCTCCAATAATCACAAAATAAACTCTCTAAATATTTAAGAGCCATTTCCCTCATTTTTTGACTATTTTAAGTCAAGATTCTCTCTTGTTAGGATCAACCAAGGGACCACCAAACTCTGCTTAGATTCTATTCTGAAAGATTTTGTGCGCCAAAAAGTAAGAATTTTTGTATGTAAAAACATTCTGATTCACACCATAAGGTGCACACCTGTACAGACTCTTCTCGATTAGGCTCTTAGCTTATGTGGTTGTGCACAAGCCTCAACCTTCTCCCAAGGCCATCCCATATGTGTCCTAGTAAACAAACCAATCAATGGATATTACAGCTTTGTTAAGGTGCCCTTGATGACCAGCCATGAAACAGAAAAAATGGGGGGAAAAAACCTGATTCAGTGATTGTGAGATTGAGGTGCTCTTACCAAATCTGCCATGCTGTTGATTGGTTGGAATACACAGGCCATCGGGAACTTTAGGGCTATTTATTTATTGTCCCAGTAGGTAATTAAGTCCAGTAAACCGGCAGTGGATTGGAGTCATATTGGCTTCATCAGGGTATAATTAACCCTTGTGTGGTGTTCAGGTCCGTGGGACCCATTTTCAATGTTTGCTAAAAAAAAAGAAGCTCTTATTTGTAATGTCTTCTAACTCAAACTCATTGGCCTTGGCTCATTTTCTGTTAACAAGTTACAAATTCACTTATTTTCAATGACTGCACACTGCACACACCCCTACACATAACTATTACATTTGAGGTGTTCGGGTCTACTGGATCCAAGTGTAATAATTGTAGGTGCTCTGAAACTTTACTGTGTCCTCCTCCTAACTGGGCCTGGTGTGTGTGTGTGTGTGTGTGTGCGTCTGTAGAGTATGTCTCAAAATTGTTACATTTCAAGAATTTCACCTTATGATTTAGTTCTAAGAAATAAGCACCAAAAATGATCAAAAATATTGTTTATATTTCTTTACCTTTTTATAACTGAATTTCCTTGTTTTCTCACAAAAATGATCATCTGATCATAAATGCAATCTCACAGGGGTAAATGGCAATTATGAGCCATCATTGGGTAATTGAGCTAAACATCTGTTAAGTATTTTTACATATTTATGTGAGTATTGATTTAAAAGCCTAATAATGTGGTGGCTCCACCACACTGGGATCAACAATATGAACACCACACCAGGGTTAAGTGGAGCAGGTATTTTGGGGGCAGGCTGGGCGCTCTGCATCCACAGAACTTTATCCATGTGATATTTGGTGTTACCATCGGAGGTCACTAAAACGCCGTGTACAAAGCCTTGGGAGCAGTACGCACCATCACATGCATGGTCAAAACTGGGCACATTTTTACACTTTATAAATCCCGACTTTTGCAAGGAATGTTGCAACAACAAATTTTACCCTGCTTCACGCAACTTCTTCTTGCATAAAAGGGTTTATAAAGGAGGCCCCATGAGTACACGGGAGTAAGTGTAGGTCCTGCATGTAAACACATGTTGGTCTTTAAATGACTGCACCACTTTCCTCAACACAATCTGGTTACTAAGCAATCATCTGTACTATGAAGCCATATGTTGAGTCACTGATGTGTTGGCACTAGTCCAAGTGAACTGATCTAAGTGCACAGTTTATGTCTTAGAAAAAAAGCAACTTTTGTAATTAGGTATTTTTGTACATTTGAAGTAGTATGTTATTGTTCATTACCTCATTATAGAGATCTTAATAAAACAAGCAGGCCTCTGTGACCGATCCAAAATGCTGTTGACTCCTGGTTACATAAGATACGTAGAAAAGCCACATGCTTTTTAAAAAGGTATACTGCCAAGGAATTGGTTTCTGCTTCATTCTGCTTATTCATATCTTAGATATACTTTCTTACTATTAACTGTAAGTGATTCTAAACACTTTGCAGTTTGGAGTCATGTATCATCGTATTTCAACCAGGAAACTCTGCTTCCTAAACAAAAAAACTAGATGAGAGTCAAAAAAGGCCACAGTTATTAAAAAAAAACTTTGGGCCAGGACGAATCATCCTGATTCTCAGTAATGTTATTCATGATACCAAATGAGTATACAATTTTGGTAAAACAACTTTAGAAGAGCTACATGTACTAGATTAGGATTGGGAAGATGTCTGGGGCAGTATCAAACTTCTGTATACACCCACTGCTGAAAGCTTATGAAGTCTTCTGCTTCCCTTTGAACATGACAGGCATCATCACTGATTTAAGCAGAACACATCCTAGGGAACATTATGACTGAAGTTTAATCTGTAAAAGTAAGAATATGTTGCACCTGGGAGAGAGTTTTTGTACAAAGTCAATCATCAAAAGGCTTCAATCTCAGAAAAAGCTCTTTCAAAGTATTAATGTGGGCTGAGCTTCATGGGTGGCATGTTGTCGATCATCAGTGAACAACAAGCTGTTCTATTGTCCGCCCGCTGCTTGTATGGCTGGCCAGACTGTTCAGGGTTTTTCTCCTATTCTAACACAGGAGCTGTTAGCAGTTGTCGTCCTCCAGGACGTCTGGGTGTTCCTCCCAGAACTGCTCTCCGATAATGTCGCAGTGGTGAGCCTGCACCCTCCTCCTACTGCGGGTCGCAGCCACGTCCTTCTCCTCTCCGCTCGGGAGCTTCTTGCGTTTGATGACAGTTTCATCTCGCTGGACACAAAAAATGAAGAATATGATTAGTGCAATTAAAAGTAACTTAATTACTTAGTAAATAGTTCAACATTTTGGGAAAAATCACTCTTATCTCTGTCCAAAGACTCAGACAGTTTAGACTTCAGGAAGTCACTGCACTCAGCCAAGAAATAGTCCAGACCAGTTTTAATATTTTTACATTTTCTTCTTGCTTTAGGTCTTTATGCTAAGCGATGCTAAGCTAACAACAAATATGGGATTGGTTTCAATCTTCTTGCAAAAAACAAAAAGCTAATTTGCGTACTTCAAAAAATGGCAAATTATTTAATTTAACTATAATCCTTCTTACAAACTTAAAATGTTTTTTGGTTTGTTAATGCATTTTTTTATTCTTGTTATTAAATAACAAAAACACAATGCAATGCCATGTGTAGGTAAGGAATATGCAACACTGTAATAATAATAATAATAATAATAATAATATTAATAATAATAATAATAACAATAACACTTTTAGAGCAGGCACTAGTTTATTTTCCTTCATTTCACTAGGAATTCTACTAATAAAGACTTGAAAGTTACGTTTGTCTTCCTACATAGTTTTTTTTTCCTCCATCCATTTTGTCACCTTTATTGTATTTGCATGTGGTAATGAGCTATAAGCAGGGACCCATAATGAAGTTTATCTGTTGGTGCATTCAGAACACTTTAAAAAATCAGCTGCCTAATGGCAAATATTTGAATGCAAGACAAAAATAAGGGTGCCAATGCAGCGCTTCAGCAGCTGAGAATCAATCGACAGATGTTGGGAATTTTTAAAATGGTATCTGCAAGTTAGTGGACCAAATTACTATGAGGTAACTTTTCCCCCCCCAAAAAAAACATTTGTGAAGCCAGGAATAACAAAACAGTAAATAATGCACATATGAAAATTTAGCTTCACAAAAAATCAACAGTAAATGTTAAGGGTTACGCTTTATATTAAGGTACATATTACTGTAACTAGTTAAATTAAACTACTCATTTAAAAGCATGTATTAAAGCCCTTATTCTGCATGACCATATTCCATCCATAGCCTAAGAGTTTCCCCTAAATAAGAAAGTTGTTGTACATGAGTGACAATCCTAATATGCTTAGCTCAGTATGGGCCTTACAGGTGGTAGTCATTCTCCCTTAATACACGTGCAGCTCTCACTCATGTTCCTCATTCTAAAGTGAGGTCTTGATCATAACCAACTCACTCGTCGTTTGACACCTTTACACCCTTTAACAAGTGATAGGTCACGAGTTGAAAAATTGGAGGTCTAGTGAGATGCACAATATTTTTATTAAGTTGTATTGATACTTTAAGTATGTTATCAGTTTGACAATTTTCAATTGTATGTATGGTATGGCATGATTACATCCACTTTTAGTCCTGTCAGCAACACTAAATGTTGACCATTCCAACTCCTACACCTAATGACAAAGACTAGGCAGAAAACTGATGTAGTAGTCTCCGGTGCCGCTGCCTGGCCTGTCATCAGAGTGGGATTTAGGGTCCTAAATGGATCCTAGAATATTGTCAAGTGTCAGTAATTATATAAGCATGCTATACAGTATGATAACAAATAATAAGACATAGCTTTGTGATCCTTTGTGATTTGTTCTTCGCCTTGAATAAACTTTAAAAACTTTGGTCCATTGATAAAGGAGATTGTTCTATTTGTGCTGACTTTGTTGTTCTACCACTGACTGTAAATAGAACTTCTTAATAGATCTCCATTTTTCCAAGGTGTAAGCTATTACTTAGGAATAGGTCTGTCGAGGTAGTAGCTCGACTGGTAAAGCGTGCTTCTGGTACTTTTGTGCTATAATGGATGTACTAAGTGTACTAAGTGGGTTTTGCTGCTCACTTTTTCCCAGATGAGAGTAGTGCCTTTCCTGTGGAGGGCAGGTTCAGTGTTGTAGTTGATATCAAACTCAGAGAACAGGATCTCATTTTTGTCTGCAGCTAATGTTCCCTGGAGGGAGACATTACACAGTTAGACGTATTCATGTCAATATTACAAACATTTGCACATTCAAAAATCAGCTCATACGAGATTCCTCTCTGAGAAAGTCATCTTGCCATCCACACCACCAACGAAACCTTTCAAATGACCACACTTGCCACTGGTTCTATTCTTGTTTTGTTTTTTGAAAAAGTAAATCCATTGATGGAATGATCTATAAGGAAGATGGTCTTTGTCTTCTGCGACAAAAGAAACGTTTTTTAAAAGTGATAAAAAGGAACTAGGCAGCATGGAAGTTGGGCTGCAAATGACTCATGTTGCCCTTTGAGGGGAACATCCAACCAGAATTACAATTTTCAAAACTCGTCAGCTGTCATTACGTCATTCGGGTTTCCCCTCAAAGCCCAATGGAGAAGGAAAAAAAAGAATAAGCCACAAGTAAATAATGTGGTGACCATGTGAATAAGCACAAAAAATGGGTCATTTAAATGTAGTCACATCTATACAGGCCACTGCAATCCCCCGACATTCAGAACCAAGTCTTCTTGGTGACATAACAAATTCTAAATAATTTACACAAGTACTTTTACATCAACAAACACAAAAACATTTAATAATTTAAGTTGCAACATGGATAAGAAAGCTGTGATTAAAATTCATTTTCATTCATGGTTATATTTTCCATGTCCACAGTATTGATAATTGATCAACAAACCTCATCAGACCATAAGTCATGTCTTACGATTAGTTTGTTTTGGCAACACTAAAGTATCCACTTTATAATGATATAAAACAGAGAAAAGGTAAACCAGTTCATTTGCTAAATACCTAATTAATCAATCAACTGATTGCTAATTTTGTCAATGATTAATCAGCTAATTCCTTGACCAGGAATCAATACCAAAAATCCTCTTTATTATTTGTTTATTGTCTTTTGAAGATGTGGGGTCATTCTTCTGAAATTTATAGAAAAACAAAAGGAATAACAATTATAATATTATTATACCATATAGTGTGTAAATACATATTCACACAAACACACATTAATTAACTTAAAGTTGTGTTTTGCTCTCACCTTTAAGCGATCCTCTGCCTGGGCTGTGGTGAGCCCCCCCTTTTGTACTAAAGTCCAAAACACTGTGTTGTACAAATTATTGATGTGACCTGAAAGACACAAAAACACAGTCAGACCCTCATCAGTTTAATACACAGACTCCTCTAGGCGTTAGTTAGAGTATGCACTTACAATCTGCTTGCCTCCAGCTGAGGTAGTCTCTAAGGTTGTGGTTGCTAGGATACAGGACTACACGTCCATCAAAGCCTGGGGGGTACAAGAGGGGCTGTTCCCCAAAAAACACCTTCCAGTAAAACACATACGAGGAGGAGAACTGGGAGGCCACATGGGTCATGAGCTTACTGCCAGAAGAGAAAGAGAGAGAAATAAATTCAGATAAAATGCAGCAATACATAAAAAGATCGTATTGAACAGTTTGGAAACATCTTGGTACCTGGCTCGCCTTTTAAACCAGGTGGAGGTCCTCTTGAAAACAAAGCTGAACTCGTCACTTTGACCATAAGCGATGACGATGTCCTCGAGTTCTTCCATGACAGAGCGTGCACTGCGGGTCATCAGCCCAAGGCTCTGTTGTCATTGGGCTTTGTGAACGTGTGCTGCTCTGCAAACCTGAAACAGAACGTGTTAAGAAACTGAAAAGCAACAGAGAGACGAATTAAAAGCATGTGTGTCATCACAGACAGATGTGTACCCTAAAGAGGAAACTCACTTGTGGAAGTTGCGCCCGTCCAGTCTCACAACAATGTAGCAGTTTCGTAGACAAGTGTCATCTGTTTCAAAGTTGCGCACATACTCAAACTTGCTCTTGGCCATGTTGCTAAAACCAGTAAAAAGACGGGCCAAAGGTCGGACAACACCCGACCTGACACGTCCACCAAATCTAAAAGCCTTTCCAATCAGCATGAGGGTGCTCCTGAAAACAACACACACACACGCACATTTACAGCAGGTTAATGGAGTAGTCATATTTACAACTAAAATAATTCATCATAGGTGCGGGTGGGCGGAACAATCCCCAACGTATCAATACTGCTGATACGAAGTCTTGTGTTGATTAACGATTCTAGTGTCAGTAGGATCCATCATCCATCCCATGTTAGGGCACATGAACACGTGCTGCTGTGTGTGTGACGTCACATAAATTTACCATTAAAACCGGTCTATTGTTCAAACATGCATGTGATTGAACTAATAAGAGAGAATAGCAAGAAGAAATGCATCATGTATTCACATCATACTTCATGACGTGTCTCTCTCTACATGAAAGCATATTAGCTGCTTTTAACCATCTAAAGTATGTCGGTGTTAATGTGACTTAAACATAATTTTGTGATATTAACCAACGTGACTGGATTTTGACATCAAAGCCAATTAAAAAATGAAATCAAAGTCATTATGGAATAAAAACGTCATAAGTATTAACTAACTAACTACTGTATGCCATGGTTATTGCACTCAAACATGTTCCTGAGCCTAACACCGCACATTGTCACGCTGCGTCCAACGCAGCTAACGCTACAGTAACCAGCGAGTTATAGCTAGCTGTTTCATTAGTTACACAAACACCGTTAATTCATTTAGCAGTATAATAAAGAAATCAACGTATATCTACATTTATTCTGAGAAAGTTGTCGCCTCACACACGTTGGTTTGTGTACAGTCCGTCAACGAATTATGTCGTAGTGATGCCGCAGATCCAAACATAGGTTCCGGAGCACAAGTCTAATAGACTGTATATTACTGTAGGCTACATGTCTAAAACTAACAAACAATGAATTAAAAACAAATAGCTTATTGTTTTCAGTTGCTTCTTGCCCCCCCCCCCCCCATCCACCTTCGTAAATTAAATCATCAATTGATTATTGTGCTGCTGCATTGGATAATCGATGAAGAAAATCAGATTTAGAAGCAACCTAATTATACGAACTTGTGTTTTGGCGTCATCTTGTGGTAAATTAAGGAAAGGCGAGCGCAATCAAAGATCGTGTATGAGTAAGAGGTTACGTAAACACGTTTTACGGAACTTTTAGTCTAGGCTGTTTCCGGTGAGAAATATTTGACTTTTCAAAGGATGTTTACATATGTAGGCTATAACTATCAAACTATTACAGGATTTCTTTTTTCAAAAACACACAAACATAATGCTTGCGCAATTGAACCGCACCGTTGAAATATGTGCAGAGTGAAAGCTCAGCTTCAAAAGACAACGAACTTACCCAGGATTCTTCGCTTCACCGTGTGCTCATCCACGGCGGTTAAAACCATGGAGGAGAGGGAGAGAGAAGGTGGAAAGTCCGACAGTAAAGAAAATGTAGGCGGAACCTGCTCGACTACGCCGTTAGGACCGGAGCATGAACCAGAGGCGGCCAGTAAAGCTGGGGATGACGACGCAGATAAAATAGATGTGTGTTCTGAAAACTTTGACCCCCTCTTGGCCTTGTACTCGCCGACTGTACAGCTTCCTGTTCCGAACGTCAAAAGTTTCAACAATGTGGCAGCGTACGAGAGCTTTCTGAAAGGCGGCCGGGGCAGAGCCAAACCGGAGAATGTGGAGAAAAGGCGGCTGAAGGCGATGAAAGGGCTGGCGGACCCGGAGCGCATCGAAAGGCTGAAGAGGCTGATTGTGAACAAACGGCCAGAGGAGGGGGGGGAGAGCAGCGGAGCACCGCGGAGGAGGAGGCTAAAGCCCCAGAAAAATGTCCTGACAAGGATGCCCTGTAGGTGGAACCCATACACTGTTAATATTGATTCATATACAGAGTTGCATGTTTCCTTTCATCTTATTTGGCAGAATAGTTTGTGTGCTCCCTTCTATATTTCAGTGGTTGTAGAGACATGTTTTTTCTTCAGTATGTGAAGGCAGTCCGTTGGGGCAGTTGTACCACTGTGTTGAGGAGAGGATACGGGTCAAAGTTCACATCAGGACCTTCAAGGGACTGAGGGGAGTATGTTCTGGCTTTGTCGTGGCCTTCGACAAGTTCTGGAACATGGTGAGCTGCTCTCACACTCACTCTCATTCAATTATTACTTGACTCCGCCATATGTCCAATCTGAAATAATCAACAACATATAACCACGTTGGAAGTTGATGTCTTTAGATCACCATTTGTTTTTATTTCTCTTTGTCAGGCAATGGTAGATGTAGATGAGACATACAGAGAGCCTCTGCTTGGAGAGGCATTCTACCATGAAAAGGTCCTCACCATCTCACGGGTAGGCACTAGTTTTCAATTTATATCTGATTTAAATATATTTCTTACTCTGTAACAGTCAAAAGTAACAATCTGTAAAATTAATGTCCTGTTTGATTTAGTGATGCCCAGAAAACTTTGAAAAAAAAAAGAAGAAAAAAAGCCTGTGACAAATAATTGCAACTGCAATTTAGCTTCATGCTGCGATGGTGCTAGTAGTTTACCACACGACAGCAGAGCACAGTGAAGTTTGTTATCTTTCTGAGAACATGGACGTGTGCCTCAAACTCTTCATCTTACTCTATCTGCTCCTTCTTGTTTCTTTGATCCCTGAAATATTTAAAACCGATACGCTGTCTGACCATTGTCTTGTTTTGTAGACACATGTTTGATGAATGCTGTCTTTGCTTTTTGTGACTGCTTCACAATAAAAGCTGTCTCACCTTTAATGTGAACCATCAGCAGTAGGACATTGTGGCCTGTTTGCATTAGTAGTAGTAATACAGCTCTGATGAATGCATTGGCAGAGCCAGTTCTCAATTAGATCAAATTTCAAACAGTAAAGCTGATTTGTATGCGTATGTTTCTGTGACTCCCTCGTGCATAGGCAGGTAATTTAGATCCTGCGCAGGCGCATCCGACAAGTAACACTGATTGTTATATACTGAGGAAATTACATTATGTACATTTGTTAAATGGCTACTGCTAAACAATGCCAACCATAAATAGTATTAAAATGGGGTTTGATTTCTTAAAAAGATAGAATCTAAAACTCTAAATTCAATCCACACATGTTAACGTGACTGAGCTCTCTGTGCAGCTCTTTGAAAAGCTGAAGCTCCTGGAGAGCCCAGGAGGTGATGAGCCAGCAAAGAAGCACAAACCGCAGGAAACAGCCAGCAAGCATCAGCCTTCAAACCCCAAAAGTACTCCAAAAAACCTGCCTGCTCACCCTACTAGCAAGAGATGGGACAGCACTACCGAGTCCAATCTGTCAGAAGAAAACAAACTGGACAAACACAAAGTCTCACTGAAGGCCCAGGGTCTGGAGGTCTGTCAGAAGAAAGACTCCCAGACGTATGGCAAGGTCCACACACGCCACATCAACCAGCTTTTCATCCGGGGGGAGAATGTTATCCTGATTAACCCACAGCCACTCTGACTAGCCTCTCTGTTTGATATGTATCCTGGATTAAAGAAAGGTGGGCTTTGACAACAATCAGTTTGATTCTGAAAATATGTAGTAACAGCTGTGAAATACTGTACATGAGCTGCCAGAGATGTGATTTAATTGGATTCAGAGGAATCAAAAACAACTATTATATCATATTGATAAGGAGGGTTTTTTCCACCCACCAGAGAAATCATCTTGATTTTGAGGAATAAAAGCTTCTCAGTTCTAATTCTAGTGATTTCTTGTCTTGTTTTCATTTGTGTGACAGCCACTAAAGGAAAGGTATTTTGACACAGTTATGCCACAGCATTAATAACTATGTTTGTGTTAAGGTTATTACCCAGCAGGTGGCAGCATAAACACATTAGTGCCATCTGTGAGGCCATTGTCATCTCAAAGAGCTTGTCCCTTTATGTTGCTTTTCCCGTTAGTTTGAACAGGAGTGACAGTGCAGTCTCAGCGGACTACATAAATGCATTATGAATAATTGAGTTTGTGAAGCTAGAGATTGCAGATGGCACTCAAAAGCTGTCATTTGTCTTGACGTCTCAGATTGCTTTTACTCTTTAATGGGCACATTACCCATAAAAGCACAATTTACTGCATCTCATGGAAGTTGTAAAGATGTTTTTTTTTCTGTTTTAAATGGCAGAGGTTACTTTTGGAGGATGAGTGACACAGACTGTATGTTACTATAATGTTTCGGAGTCTGAGTGTCTTATTTTAGTTTTTCCTAATTTGACTGCAGAGTTTAATTGACCCTCTTTTCTATATATTTCTATGCCATAAATAGTGTAGCAGTAGCTGAGCTGTTTATCTATCTACTGTTACTTTTAACATTATGTATGTATCATGTGTGTGTATGTATGTATATATATATATATATATATATATACATATATACACACTATTAGTGTAGCCCAATTAATAGTCTTCCTCTCTGGAGAGTGAAAATGGGGTCGATTGTTTAATGCAGGCTGTTTTAATTTCAGTTTGTCACACGAGTGTGCTCCAACAAACCTTGATATAAGGGACACAATTAGACTACACAATCTTTCACTTGAGTGTAATATGTACGATAGTAATCAGGACATCCATCTCATTAGGACAAATTGTGCATTTCATAAGTTACATTTTGAAGGGAACAAAGTATTAACAGTTCTTTAAATACAACACCAATCACTTTTGCTTGAATCGTTCATATAATGCTATGTGCTGTTACATAAAAGCTTCATTTTACGAAGGGTTGAGGTTTCCAATCAGCCGTTGTTTGACCACTGCACCTGTCATACCAAGTATCAGATGTAGCACTGCTTCTTTTCACTTGGTTGCCGTCACATCCTCTGCCCATAATTCTGTTTTTGAATGTTACGTGCAGTTAAGGGTGGCAACCTATTGGTTAGATATCCAGCATGGTTTGTTAAACATTCCTAACATTTAGTCTCCTGGCATTCTGCCTTAGTGTAATTTACAAATGTGCATATTTATTGAAGATCTTTATTGCCTCAAACATTAACAAACACATTAACTAAATGTAATTTCAAAGTCAAGCACAATGTCTTCACTTTTGCTGGTTGAAGCTCTTTTGAATGAGGCTAATGACACAGAACACCAAATAACACACACCATTAACACATTCCAATCAACTGTTTAATGTTGTAGATAAAGAATCAATGTGTTCATCAAATCAAAATGGGAATAATGCAACATTTCATTCTCAAAGGATTTTCTTTTTATATTTGCATATGCTAGTGTTTCGATGACAATCCCCTTTTAGAGAAGATCAAAACAATTTGTAGAAAACAAAATGAATAAAACCTATTGATATATTTTAGGAAAAAAGCAAACAGATTTTGGTCATTTAAACGTTTCAGACTCCGATGCAAGGCTACTATGTGTTAGTGTGCTCAGCCTCTTGAGCCCTTGGGAGAGTTGTAAAGCACAACTTCAATCCTCTTGGGGCTGCAAAATCCACTGCCTCTTATCATTGAATTATTTATCCAATTGTTC
Organism: Etheostoma spectabile; assembly: GCF_008692095.1. Classification (NCBI taxonomy): domain Eukaryota; kingdom Metazoa; phylum Chordata; class Actinopteri; order Perciformes; family Percidae; genus Etheostoma; species Etheostoma spectabile. The sequence goes on from NC_045742.1 coordinate 34,214, forward strand.
ATATACCAAAAATGTCTGGCAGCCAAGATTTACTTAACTCTCATTACAAGGGTCAGGAGGCAACCACCGGCAGGCACTTGAACCACTGAAGAGCAATGTTTTGTACATCTAACAGATCAGTTAGCTGGTGTACAGCTGAAGGGGATTGGTCATTATGCGGTAAGCCACAACACATCTTCATCCAACCGCTGTAACATACTGGATATCCAAATTGCATCCCAACTGGTAAAATTGCTTTCTCTCACAATTGTTCTAAAAAGTTAGGAAACATGATGCAATCTTAATAACAGTCTGAGATGTTCAATTAAGTTGAGCTCCATATATTTTCATCTTGTATTTTTTTGAGCTGTGAAGTTATCACTAACCTGAATAAAGTGGAACCACAAAAGTGTGCATGGGACAAACAAAACAGAGTGAGGGAAATGATTATACAATTGCATCTATCTGTACAGACAGTACGCTTGGTTTGAGGCATTAGTACAAACGCAGATGTTTGTACATAGTACAGAAGCTCCGCTCTGGTAGCAATCCTCAACACTGCACAGTCACAGCCTTTCCTTCCAAGAGGTTAACTTAAAAGAAACAGCAAAGATCTTTCAGGCACTCTGTGCTGTAATAAAGAACCCACAACCCCTGAATGAGCCTTTTTCTACCTACTGATTATCTCATTTGGATGCAAACTGATTATAATCTTCTTCATAATTAAAATATATAGATTTATATATAGAAATAAGAAAGGCCACAAATGATGGTCTGTTGAAGGAGAAACTCCTCAAATGAATCAATAGCCTTCACTCCGAACACTCATTCATTAACTTTAGCACAGGCCACATCTGGAGTGTGTGGACACTTATGTACAAAGAGAAGGTGGCAATGTGCTTTGTTATGGGTCTTAATTCATATCAGATTTGATCTGTACGATATAACTCTTCACACTGTCACTGCCTCTCATATAGGAAACTCCATAACTTCTTTGTAAGGGCTCCAGATTTCTATTTACAGGTCAAAGGAAGCGCAATGACAAAAAAAAGAGGTAACTTGACATTCTTAAATGTAAATTAGAAAGTTAAAATGGCTGATGTTATTCATTCCTATCATTCAGTAAAGTTACTGAGAATGCATCTCAAAACAATTATGCAGCTACTTATATATTCTTTTGCAATTCTGGTGATTTCACTTGATTGAGGTTATAAAGCAAATCTCCCTGACATTCTCTTGGTGGCACACCCTTTTCTCCCCGTAAGTAACAACAAGGCACACTCAGTGTGTGTCTGACCATCACCCAAGACCAGACAGATCGTTGGTTCAAACCCAACACAAACAATTATTTAGATCCATATCACTACACAGCATTTCTTCTTAAAAAAAACATGAAGAAGATTACAGGGTGTCGGTGTTGTAATAGTTGATTATTCAAGTACTCTTTGTTTGAAGCTCATTAACAATCCTTCAACAATGGACGGAGAGAAAGAGAGAGAGACCAACACCACTCCACCAGATAATCTTTGCTCTCCAGCTCTATCACTTTCCAAAGTTGCCGAAGTCAGCAAAGGCATCGAGTTTGGGCTGTTGGACCATTGCAGGGTTCATCCCCATTCCCATCCCCATGGCATTGGGCATCCCCATGGTCATACCGCCCTGTGGCATCCCCATGTTCATGCCCATCCCCATCATGCCCGGGTTGGGGGCCATCCCCATGCCCATGCCAGCACCAGGGTGCATCATAGGATTTAGAGGCAGTCTGGTCGATGTAGGTCCAAGGCTCATACCAGAAAATCCCTGGGAGAGTATGTTGGCAGGTAACTGGTTGCCTGGAAATGACAGAACAAAACGCAATTAAAAAGTGTACCACATTTTAAACTGATTGATAGGGTGCTTTGAAGGAGAGCCTGGCTACAGTGGCACCATTAATGCCAGATGTACCATTCCTCTCACCGTGTTGGAGGGTGTTGAGGGTGGGCTGGCTTTGCTTGGGTGGCTGCATGCCTGGGCCCAGGAAGTCCAGGCTGATGTTAACTGAGGAGTCTGACCAGGTGGAAGGAACGGCTGCTTTGGCTCCGACTCCTTGAGAGGCCATTCCCTGCTGTGCAGACTGAAAGGGCTGGACAGACTGTGGTTGCAAAGCCCCCCCCATGTTCTGTAGTGGCTGGCAAAGACAGAGACGCACACAAGCACATATACAATGTTTGAGAATAAGCTAATGCAAGCTAAAATCACAAAAATATACAGTGATAAGATACAAAAAAAAAGCTTTAAAGCTGAAATATATGATGAAAAGAAACCGTTTCTTTTTATGATTCAGGGTCTATAAACCCCCACTTAACCTCAATACGGTCAGATGAATCTGCTACGGTCTCTTTCTGAGTTCATTAAAACATACCATCCAAAGTAACTAGAGTAAAAGAGAGTGGTGGGTGTCATCTCGGTGAAAACAAATAGAATGAGGTTATTAAGGTCAACAACCTTTTAACATGGAAATACATTCAACATCCACTGGCTTTTGTTGGGTTTTTAACTCACAACTGATTCTTCTCATTCTGTGTGTCAGGAGGAGTGGGTGGTTAGTGGGCGTTCTCTGGGGGAGATGAGCATCTAGTGAAGTGGCATGTTGACCCACTACCATCATGCCTGTCCTCCATATTTCAATCACACGAGATATGTGCGCATCGTGCAGCCCCAGCCACAGTGTGTGAATGTGTGTGAATGGTGAATGTTTCCTGTAGATGTAAAAGCGCTTTGAGCAGTTGTTAAGACTGGAAAAGCGCTATATAAATACAGCACATTTACATATGTCTTTATTACACAGACATACTGACTGATGTGGTCAACCAGCAGTGTGAACTGGGAATAAATGAGTGAAATCTTCTAATACTGGAATCCGACTAAGTATATAATTTCTCTCAATGTTTGACATTTTGGCATAAAATGGTTAAAAGACTCTTTGTGTTTATAAAGGTACCAAAAGTCTAGCTCATAGCACTCAAATTTGATGGCCAAGGCCAAATCAACAAGTCTGAGGTTACGAGATTACAAAGCAGATTTTATTAAAAAAAAGAAAAGAAAAACCGCACCCAACAACTGGCTAAATCTTAAACAGCGATAGTTACTGTTGGCTTAAACCATTTCTGAAATTGATGACAATACATATCTGGAACCCGAGTCATTTTCTTGGGCTAATACTGATTTTTGGCTGTAAATACATTCAAAGCAAGACAAATTTACGTGTATTTTTAAGTGTTAATATGAGACCCCTTCATGAGTATTTTAATGATATGTATATCAATAAACTATTTAAAAAGGATGCGTGTATATTTGTGTAAGTACAATCATGCATACCTGTGACCTAGACTGGGGCAGGACGGTGCTGCTCATGCTCTGTGTGCTGCTCATGCTAAAGTTGAGGCTCTGAGAGGAGGTGAGGGACTGAGTTGGCCCCATCAAGTCAAACAGGTCTGCTGAGGCAGGACCAGAGCCCAAAGCTGAGATTGGGGCAGGCGCGGTGGCCGGGCCTGTCATGGCTCCAAAAAGGCTATTTCCACTGGTGTCAACAGTCTGAGCAGATGCTGGCATCTGACCTCCGGGAAAGGCATTCCAATCCCCAAAGTCTCCATTACTGCTAGAGGAAGGTGCTGCTGCAACAAGAAAAAAAGACCAGAGCATTAGTGTCTTTATGTGCAATTCTGTGATTTTTGTTTTGTGTAAATAATTGCAAGATATTGCAATTATCAGTTAGGTCTTTATGGAGGACAGTCTAGCTTTATCCAGCGCTTTCAACTTTGAACACTGGTGCCTCGTTTTAAATTTTCGTTGAACTGGCCCTGCCAGTTGTTGTCTTTGTCTCTATCCCTCAATCTTTCTCACCACCCCCACCAACTTCTTATTCTGTCCCAGTCTCCTTGTCATCCATAACAGGAGTTGATGTGTGTCTGTTCTTGTTATGCAGAGCAGGTAGCAGGCTCCATATGGCCAGGGCTTCCTCCCAGCATCACTCTGAATATTCTAGCAGTATGGCTGCAACAGCACAGCACACACATGCACACACACAAAAAAAAGAAAGACTTGAAAACCAACCAGATCCCGGGGAGAAGCCAACGGACGCAGCAGGTGAGGAGAAGTCAGCAAATCCACTGATCAGGTCTGCATTGACAAATAGACATAAAGACATCAATTCTAAACAAGGGAGCTCCAGGTTTCATTCCACCATAGTTAGCATTCCTTCAGTGTCAGAAGTGTAGGAGGTAGGGGAGGGGTGGTGGTAGTGAATAGTTGGAGAGGACCAAACATCTGTTCAGCACTCCCACCCTCTCCATTCACCAGGGACTGCTCCAAAAACATCTGGTGCACTTAGTTCCTATTCATCAACTCCCTCCCCCTGCTGTCCCCAAAACCTGAAGCTAGCATCAGCAGCTGGGCAATGACACTGCGGAATCCTGCAGTCACTGTGGAGTTTCCGGTTTGGTACAATGTTGTAACGCATGTCTAGCTTGTTTGCTTAGAATTTACAATATGCATATACAACACATTTGGGGATATTGGAGGGCTGAATCCCCTTCCACACTGTTCATGACAAGCTGGCCATCTGTGTAAAAGTTAAGGAGGACAGAATGGGGGGACAGAGTTGTCACACCTTTAAGCCAACAGCGGAGGTAATCACAGAGCTGTAACACGCCCAACATCTGTGTGAAAGGGACAGCCGGCTGGATGCACAGATAGCTCAGTTAGTAGAGCAGACGCCCATATATAGAAGTTTACTCCTCAATGCAGAGGGCCCAGGTTCGACTCCGACCTGCGGCCCTTTGCGATGTGTGAATTCACCCAACGGCAGGTCAAAAAGTGACAAAGCAGCGCTCCGAGTAGCCATCTATGTTCTTCATACTAACAGTTGTGCTAAAATAATGCATGAAATTGGCAGTTTGTGAGTCATTGTTTAAGGGTGCGACTCAGCTTACATGTGAAATCACAAACTGTGGGGGGGGGGGACCACATTATGTCGCCTTTGTTTGGTTCTGTGTGAATAAACAGCAGGCATGAAGACAGACCACTGCTGCGCTATTGTTGAATCTCTTTGTAAAAGGGGCTAATTTCAACTAAAAACTAGTTTCCCTAAAGTGCTCAACTATGTTGAACATGTCGGGAATCAGTTGCATTACTGTGGTTTCAGCATTTGAATTCATCCAAATCTTACCAGTCAAACTCCTGGTAAGGCAACAAGTGTATTTAATAAAAAATATCATGGTATTACTTGTAGTTAATAACATAATACCTGTGGCAGCAGGCTGGCTTGGTGTTGTGTCCACCATTAGTAGGTCAGCTAGGCCGGTACTGGAGGGCTGGGCTGCTGGCTGGGGGTGGAATTTACAGAAAGATCAGGGCACAGTCCATGCAGAACTATAAGCATATCAATCAAAGTTGTATGTTAAATGCTCACATTTGCTGTTGCTGCCTGTTTGGTGGTGGTGTCTGGGCTCTTATCCCCTATGTAGTTGGCTGCGGCCCCCAAGTCTACTTTCTTAGACGGAACCCCTCCTCTCTTCCGTGTTGCTGTAGTCTCTGTTGCTTGGACTATTTGCACACTCTTAGTGGTTACAGTTTCCTCTTCATCTTTGAATTCTTTTCCTGACTGGCCATTGTGAGATGAGCGACCCCGGTCCTCATCGTTGTCACTATGGAGACAAAAATGGCTCCGGTAAGACAACCAGCTATGTGAAGATAAAGATAAGATTGTCTTTGTAGATACTATATCCATAAAGGACCAAAAAGTAACCAAGATGCAAACCATGTTTGTATGAGGCTTTGTGTTTATCTACTGTAGGCACTCCAGTAAATCTGTTCTTTTGTGCTTTTCTTCCTCTCTTTGTGGCCATTTATGGCCTAAATTTAGAACCCTTTCATTTACAGGTATATTCAAAATATAATTAAAAAGTTTGACTTGGCCAATTATAAGCAGTGCTGATTTCTTGACTTTTGGTGGTGGAGAAAAAAGGATGGTGCCTTTCCGTTTAAAATAGACCCAAATATATGACTTGTCTGTTTCCAACCTAAATCGATCTGGTGAGTCTTCTCTATCCTTCTTTCTAAATCTGCTTATGGTATCGTCAATGGTGCTGCCGATTTTGTCGCTGATCTCTCCCAATGTCTCGCTGAAGGGGAATTGCCCTTTATTCCTCTCCCAGTCGTCGTCCCACTTTCCCCGTGAATCGCTGGCGTCGTACCTGTCCCCCGCTGGAGGAAAGCAAGAAAAGGACATGAATGGAATTACAACCCAAACATTTTTGTTAATTATTCATCTGTTTATATTACTTAACTTGACACTTACAGTAACGTCGGTATCCCATACTGTCTGAGGATACCCCAATGTATTTGTCTTTGATCTTCTTTGACTTTTTCCGTTCTTCCCTAAGCCTCTCATCATCCTGGACAAATTCCACCATCTCCTTTACTTTATGACGAACATTCACACCTTGGTCCTTCCCATTCTCATCTAGAGACAGAGAGGTGGAGACAGAAACACTGAGATCAATATAATTTATGAATTAGCAACTTTTTGTGTTCACTTTACAATGTATAGATGTCAAAAGCACACACGCATATCTCTGTATAGGGAAAGTCGTACATTAAATACAGACATGGTTGGGAAAAAGGAAAGCAGCTTGTATGGTTTAGGGGTTTGTGGACTAAGCAGTGCTTAGGGCCACTACTTTCATTACAGCTCACACTGAAGCTATTGTTACTAATACCTAAACACTACAATGCTGAGGTATAGAGATTACTTCACCTAATAAAAGCAACATTTGGAAAAGCAAAGTTTGTTATTTAGCAAGTTTTCTTAGGTGGTACTCTTCCAACTTGTAGTGCAAAATAAACAGCAGGAAAGGCCCAGTAAGGATACCTTACCTACAAAGTGGTAGCTTTCTAATGATCTAAGGTCATACAGATGTTCTCTGGCACTGGTAACAACCCTCTCCGATCCATTCCTGATTAAATGGGCCAGCAGTAGCAGGGACTAAAAAACAGACACACAACATAGAAAAAAGTGTAAAGTCCTAACATTGGGGGCTTGAACTGGATCCATTATGGTAAGTGTGTGCAATATGGCAAGTACATCATATCACCATTTTTTTAAGGCAGGATCACGATCCATAATTGTTTTCATGTTGGTTTTGAAGACCATTTCTACATTACACGTAGAACTAAACTTATTTCCCTACATAATAAAATATTGCCCTGCAAGGTAACAAAACACTACACTATTTTCCACATGAGCCACTCTTCATATCAACATAATTTGGTTTGAGTGGGTTAGGGACTTGTATAAAAAGAAGAAGAATACATACTTTATTGATCACCAGGGGGAAAATTACTTTATTTAAATTGTTTTTTAAACTTTTAAATAAAATTATATATATTATATTAATCAAATGTTATTCCTGCTACTTCCTTCTTCCAAAACACTGGTTAAGAACACCAGGAGCAAGTGGCAAAAGTTGAGTTTTCATTCAAACAAAGTAATGACTGGTGTGTTAACTGCATGCCACAAGGCCTCCTAAGTTACCGTATAACCGGTTACTGACAAAAAAATCAAGCATTGAAAAAGACTGTTTTCAACACAATTCCAGCAAACTTCACAGATAACAATGAGGGCAAAACAGCATCACAGATCAGTTTAACGGAATATTCTCTGTCTAGCTCAGCTAAAAACACCAAGTCTGATTGTAACCAGTACTGACAATGTTATCTTCACATTTCCCCCTTAATTCAGAGCTTCTTTACAATATGAGGCATCTAACTGGTACTATTAAAGACCAACAATTTTTGTTTTGTAAATCAAAAAAAATATACATCATTATTGCTTGTATTAATGAGCAGAAATTTACATTAAAGTTTACAAATGGCTCATTTGAAAAAGGTTACAGTCTGAGTAGAGTTGTTTTTTTGGTGTTTAGGCCTTTAAGTCTTATGTCATGAGAAAGCATGTGTGATTGTGTGTTGTTGCAACAGTACTGTGGCAGACCTTGTAGACTCTTCGCCAGTTCTTCTTATTATCCCTCAGCATGCGGGCCCACAGCATGTTCATCACCTCTGGGAACTGTTCATACATGAAGGTGGCTCTGATTACAGAGAAGGAAAGAGGAAAACATTGGATTTTTATTGACAAAGCATTTCCAATACATGACAACCAACAATTGGATTGGGTAGTCAGTTTACAGGTTTTGACAAATGACTCCTTCAACTATGGAGCCCCATGAACTAAACTTAGGAAGTATTAAATGATCTATAGGTCTATTTATGGCATTTGTGTTTGTCTATCCACTGTATCCTAAGAACTACAAGGACTGGGCAAATCAGACCAATAAAAGATCTAAAATTTGACATGTATTAATATGTTACTTTGCATGCAACAGGACAACAAAATTGTAAATTTAGAGGTTGTTTGCCCTATTTATTGCCATCGGCAAAAAAGGGCAAAATGTACCTGTAGCAGTAGCCAACGAAATTTGCAATCGGTGCATCACTAGTTAAATGTCAATAATAAAAAGGACTTTCGAAAATTCCTATCTCTGAATATGAATTTCATCAGTTTGAATGAATGCTGCACATGTCTGCCCACAGGGTTTTCTGGCTGGCAGAAAAATAATACCTTGAAAAACAGGGACTTTGTGTGCCGAGCCAAAAAAAAACAAAAAACTTAAAATAGTTGAAATGGACATGAGTCTCCTGAAAAAATTAATGCAAGAGTTCCTGCTGTCGAAAAGGGCTTGAAAAAAAACTTTGCTACGTTTAAATGTTATGTACAAATAACATTAGTGCTACTTTCCAGCAGGACATATTGTCTAACCCTTTACATTGTCCTTACCTGGATATTTCACTCATCAGCTGTCCTGATGGTCCCCATGGGTCGTCATTGGTGGCCTCTCTGACTTTAGACTCCACCTCTGAGTAGTTCATCACCACGTTGGTTCTACAGAGTAAGATAAAACACAACCCACTTTCATTAATCGTGTCTATGTGGAGTATTATATGACATTTGACATTTTAGTTCAAAATATGTGGCCTGCATGGGCGCCCAGATAGCTCAGTTGGTACAGCTGGCGTCCATCTATAGAGGTTTACTCCTCAAGGCAGTGGCCCCGGTTCAACTCCAGCCTGCAGCCCTTTGCTGCAAGTCATTCCCCCCCTCTTTCTCCCCTTTGATATCTTCAGCTATCCTGTCAATTAAAGCCCTAAAATGCCCAACAAAAACAACTTTAAAAAAAAAATATATGTGGCCTGCATGAAAAAACATGGATGAAAATAGATGAAAAGGTACTCTTATTACAGCCACACCCTTTTAGTGGCTATAATGACAATGGAATAGGGAGAGGTTGTGATTCTGAATCTAACCGGTAAACTTGTTAAAACCAAAAACTAGTGACTAAACAAGCAAATAAAAACCAGTGTTCAATATAAAACACATAAATGAGACCTCATATGGTATGAAAGGAAACAGCGCTGGGTTCACAGTGGGTGAGCTGAGCTCTTGCTTGTTGACATTCTAAGAACTAGAAAAAGTAACCAGAACAAGAAAAGGGAACTCACATGGGAAGAAAAGCCAATGCTACAAATGGTGGATCTCTAATCTCAGGTAATTCTAATCATATACTCAACAAGGTTGACAGGTTTGGCAGCCTTTTCACAAATTCAGAATCCAGATTACACAACACACAAAAGGAAAACCAAGCATTGGCCTATATCTTATTCAATCAGACTACCTAAAAGGTTACTAGGTCTGTTACTAGGTCTACAATATGTCCTTGAATATAATGTCACAACCAATGTATTGTAACACAGAAAACAGAAGAACAAAAGGATTTTTTAGGCAGAAAATATTCTAAAATTATAAAAGGATGTGTGACCATTACTGGTTCCTTCTTGTCTGTTTACATCAACTATTTTATTATGCTTTGCCAGGGCACCTTTGTAGATCGGGATAAAAAATACAACATCTTCATCCAAATAATTAAGTGAGCCCTATCACAACTTTAGCCATAACATGGTGCAGCAAAACATTTGAACCCTGTGCCTTCTCATGCCTCCCTCACTACTGCCACATCAGCAATAAAATGTAAAGGGCCTGAAAGAGCAGCATTGAATTGATGGGTGGAAATTCACCCACTCTGTGGTTATGGCTGTGTTATTACTACTGCAAGCTGCAGGGTATGGTTACCACTCCGACAACATAAATCTTTTTTTGTAAAAGGCAGTCTATGCCAACTAAATTATTTGAGAATGACCATACCAGGTGCAGATGGACAATGGTTTACACCAACTATCTACAATGGAGATCCTAGACAGAAATCGAGCCGTATCATGTATTGGACCAAATAATGATGGAATGTTTTTCCTATTACTCACTTCAATCCTGGACAAGAATTTATCTGTGTTACAAAACTGTCAATTATGTTTTAGTCCAGGTTTTATTTCGTTTTAATAAGTCTTTTTCATTACTTTGTGTGCTATGTTACTGTATGTATCCTGGGTCTTTATAGCTATGTATGTTACTAATACTGCACAAAGTCTGATGCTTGCATAAATGACAGACAAAACACTAAAGGATATGATGTAGTAATGCAAGATCTTATCTTTCTCTTCCTAGTGGTGACCTGTTCAAGATACTAGCTCAATAAAACGGAAGTTGTGATTCTCTAACTGTGACACACTATCACACCGATTTCCGTTAGCCTGCAATATGTCAAAAAAGTTGCCTTGCTGTCAGTTACTCATTAACCCGATTCATATCAAATAGTCTACATGTCGCTTTCATTCATTGAAAGACCTATTTCAACCAGGACAAAATATTTGCTTCCATGTTCTTCCTCAGAAAAAAACTCACGATAATCATATAACAGAATATGTTGCATTATGACACACCGTTGAACCGCGTGAATGACTTACAGCTGGGTGAAACTTTACGAAAATAATTTATTATTTGTGAATGTCACAAAATACAAGCTCTTTCACCCTTGATTTCAAAGAAAACAGGAGGAAAATCAACATAGAAATTACAATCTCTTTAATCTTTAAAAACGTACACCTTTCTTGCTCTCTCTACAATCTAGACACATCAATAATGAGCAACTATAGGCCGATATCAAACCTTCCGTTTTTAAGTAAAATCATTGAAAAAGCGTTTTTTCTACAACTTAGCCATTTCCTGTCACTAAACAACAGTTTTGATACCTTTCAGTCGGGTTTCCGACCACACCACAGCACTGAGACGGCTCTCGTCAAAGTTTTTAATGACATCCACCTCAACACAGATAGTGGCAAAATTTCAATCTTAGTATTACTTGATCTCAGTGCTGCATTTGACACGGTCGACCACGACATATTACTAAACCGATTGGAAAACTGGGTAGGACTTTCTGGCTCAGTACTAAACTGGTTTGTAACCTACTTACAGAATAGGGATTACTTTGTGACAATAGGTAATTATACATCCGAGCATACAAATATGACGTGTGGAGTTCCCCAAGGCTCGATTCTGGGGCCTCTTCTGTTTAACATCTACATGCTCCCACTGGCCCAGATTATGGAGAACAACAAAATAAGTTACCATAGTTATGCGGACAACACACAAATTTACATAACCTTATCGCCAGGGGACTATAGTCCAATACAAAAACTGACTAAGTGCATCGAACAAATTAACGGCTGGATGTGCCAGAACTTTCTGAAATTAAATGAAGGAAAAACTGAGGTGGTTGTTTTTGGAGCAAAAGAGGAACGATTAAAAGTCTGCGCTCAGCTTCAAACAACAATGTTAAAAACAACAGACAAAGCCAGAAATCTTGGTGTAATCATGGACTCTGACCTGAATTTTAACAGCCACATTAAGACAATTACAAAGTCAGCCTACTATCACCTTAAGATAGTAGGTCATCTGGGACAGGTCTGCTACTACACTATGACCCCCCCAGACCTCTCAGGTCATCTGGGACAGGTATACTTTCTGTCCCCAGAGTCAGAACTAAACAGGGTGAAGCAGCTATCAGTTTCTATGCTCCTAATATCTGGAATAAACTCCCAGAAACCTGCAGATCCGCTGCTACTCTCAGTTCTTTTAAATCAAGGCTGAAGACCTTTCTTTTGATGCTGCCTTTCTTTAAATGACTGCTCATTTCTTTAAATTTCTTATGCTGCACTGTAACTTTTACGCTTGTGTTTTATGTGTCTATTTTTTAACTGTCTATTCATGTGTTATACCGGTTTTTAATGCTTATGATTTTTAAACAGTTTTTACTTGTGTTTTATCTGTTTAACTGATTTTGTGTAAAGCACTTTAAATTGCCCTGTTGCTGAAATGTGCTATACAAATAAAGCTGCCTTGCCTTGCCTCTCTGTCTCAATATGGCCCTTCTCTGTCTCCCTCTCATGAAAGTAACCCATACTAGAAGAGTTCACACTCCAGGGACACAAGCAGGAACGTCTTCTTGGATAGACTTAAGAACACTCTTTTGTGTGGGTCTACATAATTAGCCATGAAGCCTAGGGAGGAACAATTGTGCAATAACTTATAGCCCTAAAGTACAGTAAAAAGCATGTTCACGTTTAGTCAGCAGCTAAAAGTAAACCATAGTCCAAAGCAGAACAAAAGATGCACTATCCCCGAGGTGTTTTCTAAGTTGAGGGCTGGTTGGTACTTCCGGGTACTAAATTACTGCTGATGGCCATGCAGGCTTGGACTGACCCAGCCATCAAACTATGCCAATACTCATTATGAGTGCACAAGCAGCAGTGACTCAATGTAGCTTACATACTACATACATGCTTTTTGTCTCTTTTTTTCCCAAATCTTGCCTTTCAAACTCAATTCCAATCAAAACCTGGTAGAAAAATCAGTAACTAATGTGTCTGGTTGAACTTAAATTATCAAATCCTTGAAGTTAAACTAGAAAGCTGGAAATCAGCCAACAAACTGCAAAACATTGCTGGATTACTGGTCACTGATTAATAAGTGCTCTGTTTAGGCGCTGCCTGTATGTAAAATAACTTGGCTAACATAGCTCATAGGCCTAGTGATATAAAACATTTGATAGGCCTGCTGTACAGTGCAGATTGGATTAACATGGTTTTAGTTGCTACAGCGTTTTAAAGAAATCGAAACAAAACAGGCGGTTTTATCTTAATGTATTATGAGGTAAAGTTAACGTTAATACGTTCGACATGTAGACACCTGAGATCTTAGTTTATATAGTCTGACTAACAAGCGGTCTATGATGTAGTATAACAAACTACAATTTGGCTACAATCATTAGGCTAATCCAGCCATGTGGTGTAATATAGTGATTTAAAGTTTAAGACCAGATTTCTTTTACTGTAGTTAACGTTAGCTAGCTACCATTGTCATAACGGAGAGCAACACAACTAGATAGCTAGCTACACTCAATGCAGCTTTAAAATATCTCCGGGCAGTGGTAGCTAGCCACTCAACGTGTTAACGTATAACATTTAACGTTCACGTAAATACACATTCCACGCTGATTATTCAGCCCAAGAGCTGTCAAAATAGCTTAGCTGGCTAGCCTGGTGAGCTAGTTACCCACCCATAGATATATCTATGGCTACCTAGCAAGCAGGCTAAATATTAAGATAGCTTGTCAGCTAAGTGAGTTAGCTTCCACTGTCGGAGAAAACGCATAAACAACAAGTTAACGTGATCTCATAACAGTGCAAATATTGTCCCAGACTAACTGAAAGGCATGGCAAACCTAATGTGGCAAAAAAGGACACTTATACTAAGGACGAATAGTATTTGTCAAAGTCAGCTAGCTAGCTAACTAACTCATTATTAGCATTCTGGCTAGCTATCTTGTTCAAGTGACGTGACGTCAAAGTTCTGAGTACGTGTCTCTTTCAAACAGGTAAACCACAGACACAAATAACACGGCACAGACGTACAGAAGTTGGGAGATACTTACGCTTTGTCAACCAACTCCCTAACCTTCCACATGTTCAGCATCCTGGCTCCGTGATAATGTGCTTTCTGCTTCGACGACACCCTTCAGTCCACACGAACACCGAACCTAAACCTTAAACTCTGGAAAGTAAACTCTTCTTCACCTCTCTTTCAAGACAGGAGGCGCAAACGCACCACCAGCCAGACAGGAAAGGTTACTACGGGAAATGTCCTGGAACGTCATCAAAATTGCGTAAAGCAGCATTGGAGTTGTAGTTTCTTGGTAGCTAAAGTTAGGCACCGCAATTGAAAGGCCTACTTTAACTACATTAACATTCTAAATAGATATTGGAAACGCTCTCAACTTAGTTCACAATTTAAAAACAATTCTGGGGTGACGAATAGAAAAAAAACTGTTGGCCTTAAAATAGTGAGATCAAACTTAATCCAATTGTTTTTTCTGTAGCACTTTTCACTTCCATAGTAGCCCTACAGATCAAACTTGTTTTTATTTTTTTTTATTTTTTTTATTTCAAAGGACCGCCTGCAATCACAATAAGGATCTATAAGGGTAAACTGGATTAGAAAAAAAACATGTACAGTACATTTTAATAATAGTGAAATAACCTAAGAGCCCATTACATAATCTTACTGTAATATCAATCCCATGGACCCTTTGGGAAAAGTACTCAAACAGCATTAGCCTACCTGAGGTAGTCAAGAAGTGGTTTTACATAGATCTTCTGGGTATTGTGGTGGTGGGGTAATTTCAAAATAGTAACGACATTAGATAGTTTAGTAGTCTATCAGAGAACACAGACACAAGTTTAAGTTTTAAAGTGTCCCATTTTCTGTGAAAACAAGAACAAAACAATGTAAGAGGTCCTTATTAAAAATTTGTGTTATATATTAAAAATCTACCCAATTGTTCTTATCAAGAACAGACCATTTGTACTATTTCATCCTCAGTTTAATATTCGCTTCCATTTTATGGGACATTTGTTTGGTTTTTACTTCATGCTGCTAACTGTTCTCCATTGTAAAACCTGTCGTTATTTTTGTTTTTTGTCCAAATGTGTCACAGCTTCTTTAAAACTGGAGCCTACATTCTCATCAGCAGGTCACCATCCCGTGTGTTCTCCATCCCTCCTCATCTGGCATTCAGGCATGCTACAATGACCCAGTGATGCTCTGTGACAGGCCAGGCAGGGCACTGGCTGTTTGTGTCAATCCAGATCAATCACTCCCTCTTCTGGACGGACAATGCCATCAACTCGCAGAAAGGTCACAGGGTGTACTCAAGCCAGGCATCATGTAGTGAGCAGGGAGGTCAGTGAAGCAAGTGAACACCCTTGACTGCATCACCTTAAATAGACCATTCGGTTTATGAGTAAGAAAAACTGTCAGTAGTCATTTCTTCCACCTTGAAATATTTTTTGATTCTCCTGTGACTGGGCGTATACAAAAAGTATTAAGACTGTTTGTCACATCATATTGATTGATATTCCAGTGGGCATGATAAAACCTCAGATGCCCTGCATCCGACAGGGTCTCTTTTCTCTAATGATACGTGTAAATATGGCCCACAACTTACACCTCTATAGGAGAGCAGAAAGAAACAACACAATAGCCAAAATACAACCCATTTCAGAGAAAAAAAAACAAGAAACAGCACTTAACAGCCCAGAATGCACTGCACCCGAGGGAGCAACCTCAATTACTGTTACACGTCCGAAGAGGAGAACTCCAGGAGAAGTGATTGCTGAGATGGAAATGGCTGTGTGTGTGTGTGTGTTGTGTGTGTGTGTGTGTGTGTGTGTGTGAGTGTGTTTTTGTGCAAGTGTGTGGGTTGGAGGAGGATGGATAGAAAGGCACTCAGTAAAAAGATCTTTCAGAAACACTTTGCCTGGGTGACGTTGACGCAAGCTGTTGATTGACATGAACTTCTCGACAGAAACCAGAGCTATCAACCTATCTGCCACGCATTAAAAATGGCACGGTCTTCAGGGAGGGGCTTAAGTGGTAAATGATGTTGCTCAAGACACTCTCTGTCAACAATGTGTGTGTGTTTGTGAGTGCATGAGTGCTGAGGATGGCAACGTATTCAATCAAAGCTTTGATTGAAAAACCCTTGTGTCCTTAAAGATCAGAATTCTGTACACTGATGTATAGGATGTGTGTGTGTGGTGTGTGTGTGTGTGTGTGTGTGTGTGTGTGTGTGTGTGTGTGTGTGTGTGTGTGTGTGGTGTGTTGGTGTGGGTTGGTGTGTGTGTTAGTGTTTTAAATACAGTATGGTATTTCTCTGCCGTCCAAGGGAAAAATGGAGCTGGCAGAAGGCTTAATTGCAGAAATCTGATCTCAAACAATATTTATGCAGTTAACTTGTGCTGTCAATGCAAACTTTGGACTTTTTTCATATGTTTTGAACAGTTTTAATTTTAAGAAAGAAAGAGGCAAAAACATTCTCTGTAAGAAATATCGTAGACCCACATTCTGTTTTTAGATATGGAAAGAAATAACATCAGCCTTTATATTTCATATTTTATAACCACGTTCCATTCAGCATCTTGAACTTCCATTGATCGTCAATTTGGTCCGCTGAGTCCAAGTTTGTCACTAAGAACTTTGGTGTTGAAGGGGATGAAAAATTTAAGCCAGATAAATATAATGTAATTGTAATACAAGCAGCACTAGGGGGCACTGTGACTTTTTCTGGAGACTGCTGGAGTATTACACAGGGGGTGAGTGTGTTCAACGTCTGTGCACATGTGAGTGTGCGTCAGTGTGACCACTGAGGGTTTACATGGCTGAAGTTCTAATGACAAATGTGGTCAGAAACATCATCTCGACTTGGGAATGTGCTCGACAACTCTGCTATTATTCTTTCTCAAAAACATGTGCTTCCAATCTCTTGAAACACTGCTCATTTTTTTCTTTGCAGTTTTAAAAGTCATTAGAAAACAATGTTCTTTGTTTTGCACATTAGCAATGAGTTAACAAACATGGCCATCTTTGTGCCCACAGAAGAGGCTTCTGATCTGTGGAGTCACTCGCATGGGGCCCAGCTTTCCTCCTGTCAGAGCGAGCGTTCTTTCACTGCTGTTATATTTCAGGCTGTTATTGTTGGCCCTCTTGCAGCCCCGGTAAGATATTTAGTCCTTTTCCCAAGCGATATAGCCCCCACACACATCACACAGTATCTGACCCCTGTCTCCATGACACATGACAGATCCACTGTGGTGCGTGTGTGTGGGCAAGTGAGCAAGCAAAGGACTGATGTGTGTGTGTTTGCAATTGTGTGTGAATGCTTTCATGTAAATGTATGTAAGTATGTGTGTGTGTGTTGTGTGTGTGTGTGTGTGTGTGTGTGTGTGTGTGTGTGTGTGTGTGTGTGTGTGTGTGTGTGTACATCATAGGCATGTGTGCACAGAGCAGAGCATATCTGGAACAATATGTAGGTATTGAATATGCTAAAACAATGAGGCCACTTGTCATACGTTCAAAGTCGCAGAGACAACCCGCTGTGATCTCAAACTACACACACAGATGTTCCTAATGGGACTAAAGTAGCATTCACATTCCTGTGGATAACCAGTTTCTCTCTCAACTGGACTGGATTGCAACTTTTCCTGGTGAGACAAAGGACACACGATGCTAGAAATAAAACCGAGGATTCTGATGCAGAGACTCCAACCACAGTTTAGAGCTCCAAAGCCAACTGTCAGTCCTGCTAAACCGGTAAACCTCAGCTGCGGTGATTTAAGTGTGACAGTAATTCAATGTATAATGGAAGTTGATGCTAGTATGCAATTTTTTGCAATTAAAACCACTGTTGTCCTACTCCCCTACCTTAGTAAATGAGGGTTGGCATAATTGTGAAGGCTTATCTTTAATGGTCAGGATGTTACAGTAAATCCTGCTGTTGCTTTGTACATGGGCGAGAGAGTGTACACATACATGTAGAGAAACCCACACAGGTATGCTCAAGTCTGAGAGCATCTGCTCCTTTACAACCAAATTGAATTAGCAATTACAGAGAGTAAAAAACAGAACAAAACATCTGGAGCTGTAAGCAGCGGAGGTTATAAATCTGAGTGAGGGTGGGAGGGGGGTATGAAATTGAGCCAAAGTGAGCTTCTCAAGGACAGTGTCTCTGATTGGCCCATTAACATGCCAGGGGTGTCGAAAAGGACCTGAGGCAATGGGAGACATGGGACAGAGCAGAGGGCTTTAGAGGGCGTATGGAACACCGGTGAATGGAGAGGTATAGCGTACGGGGGAGAGCACAAGAGAGGGCCAGTGAGATACTCTAAGGGAGTAAAATAAAGTATTAGCAAAGATGATACAACTGTGAAGATACATGGATGTTGTTTGTGTCT
Source organism: Etheostoma spectabile (assembly GCF_008692095.1). Classification (NCBI taxonomy): domain Eukaryota; kingdom Metazoa; phylum Chordata; class Actinopteri; order Perciformes; family Percidae; genus Etheostoma; species Etheostoma spectabile. Next base: position 52,529 of record NC_045742.1, read on the forward strand.
TGATTCTCCTCACAGGAAATCTCCCTGATAAGCAGAGAGAAAGCTGTGGAAAAGCCAAGAGGAAGTTTTTTTTGGAAAAAGAACTGCAGCGGTGTGGGTGTTAGTTTTAAGGAACAGAGGCTGAGGATCTCTACTTTGCCAAACCATAATTATACATGTTTGGACAAAGAACATGCTTCAAGTAGACGTAAGGCTGGGTGTTCATAAATGTATTTTAACGATCATATCCAGTTTGGTTTAAGTCCATATAAATGTGAGGCTGGAAAGGCGCAGCACCATTACCACATCTGTTTTTGCTATTATTGGCACAATAAATTACGTAGGCAATTTGTTTGCGCTGTTGTTAGAGTAATAGAATCAAATTATCCCATGTTAGGGAAATGATTATGTACGAAGCGGAACCCATCAGGGATTCACAAGGCAATCAGTGGAGTCATAGCTGAAATGTTGGCGCTCTGCACATCAACTGTTCCAGGTCCACTACGTCATTTGAAAGAACCTCAACCTTGCACAGGAGATAATTGTACCTGAAGCAGACTGTTTCACCCACTAATCTGGCAATGCTAAGAGCGCTAAGTCAATGAAGAGCCACAGTGTCCTGATGTAGTAGTACTCCAGTACAACATCAATCTAGTTGAGCTGTGTGAAAAAGCATAGAGTGAGAGTCATAATTGAAAAAAACCTGATATGAGTGAAGTGAGAAGTGTTCGGAATGAAGGACAATATCAAATGAGTCTTATCATTTAAAAGTCAGTTTACATTCCCACTCCAAGGCCCGACACTGAGTGGATGTTTCAAATAGGTCAAGGTTGAAGTGAAAACAAAAGTTAGTCGTTTAGCAGTTGAGGTGCAACATTCCTACTTTGTATGCAAATCTGGCAGATCATCGCATCGTGTAGGCACTGCCTGCAATTCTACATCTGCACGCACTCATTTAATTATCCAAACACAATTCACAAAAGTCACTGGAAACAAACCAAACCAAAATAAAATAATTTGCATATATTTAAAAGAGCAGATAAAGTCCCTCGGGGTTGGTTAATATTTCAGAGGCATAATAATAATATGCTAAATCATTCACATTTTATCCAGCACCAAAACAAAGTGGCTTTGTCGATGTAATTAGGGTGTTTTAGAGTTGAATCACCCTGGCAAATGACCATGTTTTTCTCTCTGGGAGATCAGTGTGTGTGTGTGTGTGTGTGTGTGTGTGTGTGTGTGTGTGTGTGTGTGTGTGTGTGTGTGTGTGTGCGTACGCTTGTGTTGTATTGTTACTGTTCCTCCATGTGCGTGCAGTCTTAGAAAAGGATTGATTAAAGAGAGAGTGTCTGTCTCAGAGCAGTTAATGAGGTTTAGTCCCATGAGCTGTGAGGTTTGGGTGTGTGTGAGTGCATGCATGTGTGCATGGAGACCTAGTGGAAGACGTTGTTAATTGGCTAAGACTTACTTTTAGCAGGGGGATAGTCAAGGGCACAGTGCTTCTACATTTTGTGAAGTGCCATTTGTAGAACACGGTGATACTTCACTTTCTATTTTCAATATTATTTTGAGGGACTGATGAGTCGGTAGCAGGCTGACAGAGTGAAATATGATTGTAATTAGTAGTTTTGTAGGTAATTTAAATCTGTATGATCTGAAATGATAAAGATAGAAATGCACAGAATGCATGCTAAAAGCTGAATGGAAAATAAATGTATTTTGCTGTTTTGTGTTAGGCTACCTGAGTGGATCTGAAGATGTGAATGAAACTCATGTTTCTCTCCGGGGACAAGAAGAAGACAAAAAGGAAAGAGAAAGAAGGAAAGAAAAGGAAAAGAGAAGAGAAGAAAAAAGAAATATAAAAAGACAGAAAAAGACAGGGAAGATGAGGGAAAGATGAAGTGAAGCAGAGGGGGAGAAAGAAAGATGTATAAAAATCTTTCACAAAGGCCAAGGCACGATAGATGGATGCAAGCTCACCTTCTCTGGTCTCCATGCAGACCTGTCCGTCTACATGTATTTACAGACCTGTATGTTCCTTTGCAGCTCAACACACAGCTCGCCTTAAACAGCAGGAAGCATTGACGCTTTCATGTGGAGCACAGCCCAAAGTAGAGCAAGATCACAATATGTGTGTGTGTGTGTGTGTGTGTGTGTGTGTGAGCGTGTCAGTGTGCGTGTGCATTTGCGCATGTGAAACCCAGGCATTTCCCCTCTTGGGACCTGCACAAACACACTTCCCATCTTTCCTTTGAGTTTCACATTCAAAGGTTCTACTCGTTCAGCTGTCAATCATTCTCTCAACCAATCAAGGCCCTTCATTCTCAGTCTGTTTATAGATCAAGGGTTGTTTAAGCGTATGTATGTGATGTGACTGGAATTTTTACAATGACTAATACTAATACTGTAAATATTCATATTTTCACCAGTGGTGTCAATCAAATCAACACTATTGGGCCATACTGGGAGCATGTGGGAAGTCTGTAACAATGTTATAATTGCAGGTCCTGGAAACCCATTGTTGGTATTTAAAGGATGCCAGAAAATGCAGGAAGAAATCTGGACTGAGAAAAAAAGGTCTAAAATATGGCTGAAATGAACGAAGTAAGTTCATGAATGTATGTAAAAAGAAAGAAAAAAATCTTTACTGTTTGTGTTTTGTATTGAAGGAAGAAGCTTTTTGGGTAGGCTATTGTTGTGTGGGTGTGGTGTGTGTGTGTGTGTGTGTGTGTGTGTGTGTGTGTGTGTGTGTGTGTGTGTGTGTGTGCTCAATATCTGTGCATTTGTGTTATCAAAAGGAACTCATTGCAATATAGAGGCATTAACTATTGGGGCTATCGCAACCCAGATATGTCATACTTAATTTAGTGGCTAAGAGTACAAGAGAAAGGGGAGAAAATTACTGTGAAATGTACAATATATCTTCAAGTGTGAGTACGTCACAGAGCAACTGCACTGTGCTTTAACACATGGGGAAACTGAGAAGGATGGAGAGCTACAGTGAGAGAGAATGAGATAAAACAGACAGAGCATCAGGTGACAGCAGGCGTTATCAGATCTCACCTCTGATTGCCATCTATTATGATAAAACAATGGTTTCCTGTGGGCCATCCTAACGACCTGTGTTTGTCAGCAACAGGGGAAATTAACCCAAGCCATACTTGTCATCCTGTCTGCTTTATACTAGGAGGGAAATTGACAAAAGGAGAGGAGCAGATTGGGGGAAAGAAGATTCGTTTACACACCTGTTATGTGGTGATAGACAGCTGCTACATGTTCATACCTGCTGCGTGGGAAAAGCTGGGTGATGTTTAGCCACCAACAGAGGGCAGCAAAGGGCTTCAGAGCTGACGTGTCCCTCTGAGGCTGATCACAAAGCTCAGCCTCAGACTCACAGAGAATTGTCTTCATCCACATGTCACCTCACAAATGTCCACTCAATCCCCCTCGCTTTGATTTAAAATGATTAAACGAGTTGCTGCATCTCTGCCATCTACCGTTGATGGCTTCACCTCGGAGCTGCCATGGTGAGATTCTTGTTTTTGTCAACTTTTACCTAGTTTCCCCCAGCTATAAGGTGGGAGTGAGGCTTGAACTGCAGGGCACTGGTAATGGCGGAGTGTGTGTTTTACAGCACGTCTCAGCGAGAAACTAGCTCGATCTATTCACGCTACATGCAGAGCCGTGGCCTCCAGGCTTGAGTTCCTGCTTCAGTAATGACTCTGTTCCCCTGTGAATTGTAGAACATTGTCTTCCCTCAAATGAGGGAAGCACACAATCACACAAACATATCCACTCACACACGGACTTACACATGCACTTCTAAATGCATGAAACTCACAAGGTTGTAAACATATACACACATACTTGCACCCACACACACGTACACTTCTCCCCCCGTTCTCCAAAACATTGATTGGGCCTCCCTCTCAGGTCTGCTCGCCTCTACCATGATCAATCAGTTAGTTTATAGAACACAATGTGTGGCAGCTTGTATTGCTCTTTCTCCTTCTTCGTTACCGATCAGAGAAAATCCCACTCTAAGCAAGCGCAATACACATTTATACAATTTTAATGACTCTTAAATTAACCATCATATTTTTGTTCCACTCCTCCACTGACTAAATCGCCTAATATACATCAACACCAGCCTTGTGGGTTTGCCTTGAGATTTTTTATAATTCCTTTGCACAGGTATTGTGTTTATTTATGAGTATGTAGGTTTTTCTGGCTGATAAATGGCACAATTAAACAGTGCTCAGACACTCGAGCAGGCGTTTCAGGCTGCTGACAGATTTTTAGTGTCCTCTTCCTTGGCTAACGATGAAAGGAAATAATGTCTTAACGAGGTTGCTGGAGCAGTTATTTGAGGATTCATTTTATATTTTACATTTGCTTTGAGCAGCAGTGGTTGAACACAACACAAAAGTAAGGTTCATAGCCTAGATTTTGAGCTTTGAACATAATTCAGTAGCTTGTTAACAAATTCCCTTACAATTAATACCAAGGTTACAAATGAAAATTGAAATAATTTCAGAATGTTTTAGAATAGTGTGAGAAGTGAGCCGACTAATTACATTATTAATGGAGTTTTCCTTCTGTGTTTTAGCAAATCCAAACACTCTTTTGGCAGTATTTTAGGATTTAGGTGTCTATTTCTGTCGATTTAATATTTGTACAACATGATTGGAATAAAGTGTCTAATAAGACAGTCTATAGCAGTATTAAGCTGCAGTTTGCGGGGTACCATGGAACTAAACTCTTTCGACTTCCTGTATGCATTATTCAACGACCCCTATTGGCTGCTGTGGGTTTTTGTGATGAAAGCAGCCTGACGCAATACACAGAAACTGTGTTTTACAGTATTATTTTACACACTATTGTAAGGCAGGGTAGAACAAGGGTGAGTATTAGCCAGGCCCTGGGAGGAGGGTAGCTTTATGAGCCCTCTGAGGCTGGCTAGGGAGTGCCTGGGCTCCTGTGCAGTTAAGCAGTGGGCTACGATGCTACAAGCTGCCCCTACATTTACAGAATGCCCTTGGACGGAGGATGTGTGTGAGAGAGAAAGTGTGGGGAATGCATGCTCATGGGCTAATGAGTGCATGTGTTAATGCCTGTGTGTGTGTGTTTGTGTGCACATGAGAGTGTGCGCCGACGAGATGTTGTTGGGTTGAGTCAGTCTCCAGAGGAAAGGAGAAGGACAAATGCTCCTTAAAAATAGCCCCTGGGCAGCTGGTGTACACAGTCTATCAGCAGTCCGTCCCTGGGGCCAAGGAGGGAGGGTAGGGGCGGGATGGAGAGAAAAGGGAGAAAGAGAGAGAGAGATGGATGTAAAAGAGAGGGAGAGAAATGTGGAAAAATAGGGTAAAATATTGGTGAAATGGAGAAAGAAGAATCAAATATATATATATATATATATATATATATATATATATAATATATATTATATATAACATAATAAAATGGATCAAAAAGTTAAGCCTCCTCTCAAGAAAGAGAGAACATGGTAAAAAAAGAGAAGCAAAAGTCAAAAAGGAGAACAAACTGAGATAGTCAGCAAAAGAGAGAAGGCAAAAGATGGAGAGTGCTTCCCAGTCCCAGTTGTGAATGCTCTGGAGGTCACAGTGGAGGGACAGGGTTTTCAGAGAGAGCAGCTTTGTCCCCAGACATCTCAGACATCTTCAGTTACTAATATACCAGTGTGTGCTTCGCTAAATCGCTCCCAGTCGGCGAGAGTAGAGATCCTTGAGACCCACTGAGACCCTTTATGGAAATAACTCTGCCCCATTTGCTTTCAATAACTTGCTGTAACATGTGTGTCTGTGTATGTGTGTGTGTGTGTGTGTGTGTGTGTGTGTGTCTGAATTTTAAGGTGCTCATTGAGCATTTGCATGCATAGTTTTTTAATGGACATGCACATAATGGATAGATTAGATAGATAGCCACAAAATCATCAATCTATTAGATATTTATGATGCTGGAATGCTCAGGTTTTAAGGCACAGAGTGTGCTTTTTGTGATCGCAGAGTGATCTCAGGCATGGTATTACCACATACCAGAAAGAAATTGGATTAAACCCAGACATAAAAAAAAGAATCTGGAAAAGAAATATCAGGTAGAATATAGTTTGCAGCGTGCAACTGGGAAGGTTTGTGGGTGTATTTCAACTTTAAATGAGAAATAAAGACCCAGAAGTCATTCTAGGGTTGCCTGATGGATCCCACACTCTCACTGTATCATCATGTACACACCAATTAGAGCCACAGACTGGGAAAGGATCAATGTGACTCTGAGTGTTTGTGTTTGTGTGTGTTTGTGTGTGTGGGTGGCGTGTGTGTGTGTGTGTCTGTGTGTGTGTCTGTGTGTGTGTGCATGAATAGATGTGTTTCGTTAGTTCCTCCACTGAGCTAATTGAGCTGTTTTTCCTCAACAGTTGGGAGCTCTTAGGCTGTGGACAGATGCCCTTGGGCACAAGGTGTGTGTGTGTGTCAGTTTGTGTACATCTGTGTGTTTGCCACTGCAAGCATGTGTTTCATCCTGCCATAGTGATTGCAAAAGTTTGTTGGTCCATGCCATAATGAAAACGTGTGTGTGATGTGTGTGTGAATGGCATCCAGTCCGTTGGTCTGTCAGTGGCATATTTAGCGGTCTCGAGGCGTCATTAGTTCCCTGACTGTCACACCGGTTTGTCTGAGTAGAGCTCTTTATAAAGCTTTGTTTGGAATACTCTGGCCACATGTGCTCCGCTGCGACTGATGAGCCATGAGCGGGTGCTGATGGAGTGTGTGTGTGTGTGTGTGTGTGTGGGGGGGGGGGAGCGGAACAGAATATATATACATATATACACACACACACACACACAAACAAACACAGAAACACACACCCCACGATCACCTACCAAAACAGCCTCGCTCTCAATGTCATCGCTCGGGTCATGTTTAACTTAGGAAAGAGGATATACTTTGTTTATATCACTGAAAGGACAGTTGACCATTCCTCACATACAGGGAAGTATACTGTACAGGACAACAACAGTCACGCTACACGGGAGCAGTGATGGAAAGTAAGCAAGTACATTTACTCTGACATGTACAATGCTTATACACTTTGAGTAACATGTATTTTACTTGACTATTTCCATTTTATATTTCTACTCCTCTACGTTTTAATGGGAAACAGTGTTATTTTTACCACAGTATTTCTTACTGAATTTATTTGACAGCTGGAATTACTTTGCAGATTAGGATTAAAAAGATATAAACTATCCAACGCTATACACAGTAAAAATTGGCATACCTTGACTAGCATATAAAAGCAAGGGCCTCAGTCTGCGTATTGGATCATCTAACAGATTCTCTAGTGTTTGAAACACTTTCTGCAGCACTTGGCCAGGTGTGCAGAAGTCTGTGAGTTCAGTCAGGGGTTTATCTTCTGTCTCATATGACTCCTCCCATCCCTTCGGAGAGAATGTGCACCACACATTATCTCCATTTGTACAATTTATTATGTTGAGAGGACAAAAACACACAAAAGTTCTCAAAGAAAGATCAGTGGGATCAAGACAGGAGGAGGCTATGGTGGAAGGCTTTTTGCATTGCATATGAGTAATAATAATCTGTTGCTGTTACACACGGCTGGATGACATGTCATACAACCTAGTCTGTTTTAAGCACATTGAATCCTTAAAGCAATACCATTAGTGATAATATAGGGTAACATTTTAAATTACACTAAGTTTACAGTATATAGAAACTAGAAACCACACAAGAGCAATTGAAGTCAAAATAACCAATGACCAGTGTACTGTCTCAAATGAAGTGACATAGTGTGCAGAGTCAGGAAAGCATAGCACATATAAAGGTAAAAACATCTACAGAAGTAATTAGAAGATATATGCTAATTCCTACTGAAGACACCATAAAAAAACAGGTCACAAATATAAAGTTTAATTTTAACACACTAAGTAATTTCCTAAAAACAGTTACACATTGTATTTTTAGGAGTAAATAGTCCATTTGTTGGGTACTGTTTCAGTGGGGGATTAATCCACATTTGGTGCTCTAGTCAGTCTTTTATTAATCGTTTATTTAAAATGCTTGTTAATTTCTTAATAATCTGGTTAATAATTTGGTTTTATAATATATGTATACTGATATAACAGGCCATTCTGCATAATAAGTAATTTTCTTTTTAATACTTCAGGGAATTTTCTGCAGGTATGTATTTTATTTGTGATTGAGTACTTTTACATTGTTATATTACTACTTTTACAACTTCTTCTTCCACCACTGCACTGTGAAGTGAATTTCCATGTGACAGGCTGTTTGAAATTAAAGCCCTCGCACATTTGTTTGATATCTGCAACAATGTGTAATATAGATGTAAGCACCCTTAGAATCAACAAGTTTTCAGTGTTGTTTTCAAGAAAACTTCCCGCAACATCTAGCTGGTGCTGGTCGTCTCTCTTCACCACGGCAGCTGCCTGTGATGGTTATCTCTCATTCATTTTCAAACAGCCACACACACACACACGCTCAGACCCGCGCACATTTTTACAACCACTCTTGCAACTCACACACTTCCACATTCACACACTTGAATGTGCTTGTTCTTTTTCTCTCTTTCTCCTTTTGACAACACAACTTCCAGCTTAACTTCTAGCAGAAGTGCGCCACTCTCAGTCCTTCAGCGGGAGTTGTTTCTTTGAGCTACTCAGGAATACAGTCTAACTTTTTGGTACAAGACTAGTCATTGAGTCTCTCTCCTGGGACCCTTGCTATATAACTTACTTTACAGGACTTCCATATAAGTGGAAGGCATCTCTCTATGAAAGCACTGAGTTAGAAGTTTGGATAAAGCTATTTGATGTTTTGTGGAGAACATATCTGAGGTAATGGATACTGTGTGAAAGGCTATGGCTGCTTGAGTAAAGTGACAAAGTTAGTTTGGGCCTTACAGATCTTTAAATCCCTCTGGATCACTCAAACTGCCCCCTTCTACACTCACTGCTCCACTGATTGTGTGTGTTTGTGTGTGTGTGTCAGATGATTGGTACCTGGGCTAAGAGAGAGGAGTCCCTCAGGTCCTTCTGTGGAGGTTCTCAGGTCTGGTCAGTTAACCTCCATCTCTCTCTTTGATCGCTGCAGCTCAGAAGACCCTCAGGGAAAACACAACACACACAAACCTGTCTTTCAGCAGATACACACACAGATCCACACTTATCCACAGCAGACTAACAGATTGACACATATACACAAGAAACAACTTTGCACATATGCCAATGCAAACACCCCCTAATCCACACATCTACATACTCTGCCACGCAGTCAGACCAAGGGGTAATGCTATACAGCCAGTGTCAGTGAGAGCAGGGTACTTACGGTGCTATTACACTCCCATTACCTCTACTCTCATGTGCAATCAGGGAGAGGTGATGGCCTGCGCTCTGGCAACACACACCCTGTTTCCCCTTTCTGACAGCGCTGTGGACAAAAGCCCAAGACATGGGGCTCCGGGATTGTAGGGGAGGTGAGGTGAGGAGATTTAATCTGAAGGGTATGTGTAGTATCTGGTAGGTAAAAGAGATGGAATGCATTCTGTAGCAGCAAGGCTAACAGGCAAAAAGCTCACACTCCTATCTGCAGATGATGATGATGGATATGCAGAGTTCCATGTGTTTGTGAGTCTGTTTTAATGAAACGCATGAAAAGAAAACAACATTTCACCTAGCCCCCATTTTCTACCTCTGTTTTTTGTGCCCTCTCTCTCTATCACACACACACACACACACACACACCACACACACACACATACACACACACATACACAAACACACACAACAACACACAACACACACACACACACACACACACACTCTCTCTCGCTCTCTTGCTCTCTCGCTCTCTCTCAGCTGGCCCTAGATAGTTCTGCTCTTCCCCCAACTCCTCTGGGACCCCTTCTCTGTGTCGTTAATCAGAGCTTCTCAGCTCAGCTTCTCTCTCTCTTTTTTTCTTTCTTTCTTTCTTCCCAACCAACCAACACACACACTTGCCTTGTGCACACACACATGTGCAGACCTATAGTCTTTCCCCCCTCCTCCCCCATGCATCCTTAGCCCCATCCATCATAAAACGGCAAAGGAAAGGTGGGGTTGTGTGTGAGTGTAAGTGTGAGTCTGTGAAAGTGGGCGCATCAGGTTCTGTGTGTGTCGGTGTGTGTCGGTTTGTGTATGTGCGCACATCTTCTGTGTCTCCTCAGCAAAAACGAATTGAGACTTTACAAGAAGAAAGCAATTAGGCCAGGGCTTTGCCCTATCATTCACTGGCTAATGTATCAGAGGCAGAGTGAATATTATTAACGGACAGGGACGGTAAAGCTCTGAGGATTTTACAGCCAGAAGGTAGGACAAGAAAAGACTAATGATTGGGATGAAATAACCCTGAGTTGAAGGGTTTTAATCACTTGTAGGCTTTGTGGCTTCACAGTTGACATGCTCTCTATGATAAGTGTGGCTTCCAGCTCTATGTCTCTGCCATCCACTGAACACTAGTAGGGAAGAATCAAATGAGCCAGTATCACACATGCACAAGGATGGCTGAGTACGATAAAACAAGATTACTCATTCATCAGGATGTGTGAGTGAGGGCGACGGGGCAGGGGAAGATAACAGAAAGCAAATTTTGAGTCAGAAAAATGGAAACTATGATGAATAGAGGACAAAGAGACATATTATGGGGGAACAAAGAGACAAAAGTGCAAAGGAGAGAGGGGTGACTGAGGTGGAGCATTTTTGGACAGTGTCAAGAAGGAACAGACAGAGGAGAGAGGAGGTGAGTGAGCAGCGTTGGTCAGTGATGCGTAGAGACAAACCATTTGCACCTCAGCAGCAACTGAGCAGAGTGCTCTTGACTTGTGTGTGTGTGTGTGTGTGTGTGTGTGTGTGAAAGAGCGAGAGTGTATGTGACACGGGTCGGGGGAAACTGGGTTCAGATCTAGGATAGGTCACACTGTAATGGTGTTTTTTTAACAGCATTTTTGTTTCACATCTCTACAGCGCTCCTAAATGTCATGCATTTTAAAAAGTCTGGTCTCTGCGGGTTGCGCTGACATTGATGTGTGTGCTTGTTTCAAACAGGAACTTTCCTCTTTGCAATTTAAAGCAACATTTTGTGCTCTCTGGTTACATTTGTTGACATCACTCTGCTCTTAACAGAAAATGTGATATGATAACTCAATCAGGCAAGACGCTAAATATTGAGGTAAGCCCATAGTGACCCTGAAGAAAAATATGAGGCCAATCTGTTCCAGCCTATTTCTGTGTTACAGTCACAATTACTGGAGATTACAGCTAAATTACGTCCACATGGGCTCAATGAAAACTTTACAATCTCTCCCACAATACAAGATGAGGTGACTTTGTTTGGACTTAAACCAACAGAGGAAAGAGGAGAAGAGGTGAAGGAAGTAAAGAGAGAGAACCTTCGAGCAATGGGGGAGAGATTTGAGGGATAGGTAGAGGATTTTTCAAAAGAGCTTAATTTTGAACCATCATGCAACCGTTATTTTCCCTCCCAAGAATTTCTGTTCCAAAATCTTTCAAATTGAAAACAAATGTGGGTGAGACTACACAGGAATAAAAAACATTCTTGTTGTTTCCCAACCCACCACTAAAAAAGAGCTTGCTCAGAGGAGGAATAAAAGAATGAGCAAGCAAAGACAAATCTAAATGAGTTTCAACATCACAGAAAGCAGAGGAATGTTCTGAGACAGACCCTTTATAAATATACTGTATATACACAATAAGGAACTGTACAATTATTAGGGAGGGGGGGGGGTAACTTTTCTCATTCCGGATTTATGTTTCATTTCAATTTAGTGAGATCAAAAGTTATTGCTTTTGTGTGTCCCTCAGGTCGTAAAGGTGTGTTTGGGCCACATGCAGAAGACAGCAATCCTGTCCTAATTTCAGCAAATGGTGGCCTTGTGAATATTATTGTTTCATTAAAATAGTAATGCACCGATTTAGCACTGCACGCAGACAACATTGTCGAACTCACTACAGACATCACTGGAGCAGAACCAGAGATATCATCTCTTTTGTTCCATGCACTCTTCTTCCTTGTCAAAATTTGGTTCCTACTTTATCCACAATGCAACTCAACCTTCAACAGTTAAGTCTGGGATTTGGGTTTGTTATGCTAGTAGCGGTTAAGGTAGCCTTGAGTTGCTAGCATCAAGCAGAGATGAGGTAAGATCACCTCTTTCTTTCTTAGTAGTTTTCAGATCCCGACTGACATTACTTGAGGCATTAATCAGACTTTGCACAGCTCCCGCTGGAGCCACAAAAGGCTTTCTATGACTTATTTCACTGATGCAGCATTACTCCCCAAGACCTGTTAAAGACCACTTTAATATTAAAGTTCAAATTGGGATCTTGATTTATTTGAAGATATCAATGCTAACATTAACGGAACACGTTTAGTTTTTAGACTTTGGGGGGATTTTGCTGCAATTTCTCTCTTGATAAAGGCGAGGGTGCAAAAGAAAATTTCATGAATGCTAGGGCAGGCCTTTTTTTTTACAATGTGAAACACAAAGTCCACCCCTCTAACGCCAATACGTTTTGTACGGTACCTAAGTCAGTAAAAGGAAGGGGGCGATTGTTTGGCTAAGTAATGTCATTTCTAGTTTTTCCCACTTTTCCTCCATAAAGTGAACGTGTTGAAATGTCCTCTTTGTCCACAGCAGCTCGTTGGTAAAACAATCCAGGGTAAAGTCAGCTGTGTGGTCGTTAACTCAGGCTGGCATACCTGTCTTGCTTTTATAGGTGGCAAAAGCTACTAATCCTTCAGTCCAATATTTACTTAGTCCAAGTTATGCTTTCCTGGACCCCAGCTATGCATCTCTCCTGCTCCCCGCTTATATATTCTTGGCCCTTGATGTATTCCTGGCTCAGGAAACAACTTTTAGTGCCCCGCAAGGGCTGAGTGAGAATTGACAGTGTGTGCCAGAGTGAGAGCAAGAGGTAGGGGGCCTGTTTTAGTTCCACTGTGTTTGTAAGGTCACTCAGAGTACATCTGTATGGAGTGGGAACTCACTCGCTTTCACTGTCACAACCACTCACAACAGCCATCTGTAATGCTGTTATGTGGAGCACTGTGTCCCTTTGTCCCTTACACACACACAGACACACACACAGACACACACACACACACACACACCACACACACACACACACACACACACACACACACACACAATAACTTATGCACCCTCCCACGTATATGGGCACATACATGTGCATGCAGACACACTCCAACCTGCACACATTTGCGTGGCGTCACCGTTCACACAACAACAAATGAACCAGTGCACACACACATTGACATTGTGCTAGGTTCTAATTGGTAGCGCATGTGTTTCTAATGAAAAAGTTGTTTTAGGGTTTTATTCCGTCCGACTGTCAAACAATTTACCAGTGTTTTGAAATATAATTGTGGGGACCGTAAGAGTTTCGAAACCAAACCAAAACATTGCTGCAATCCTGGTTTCTAATGTTTCTAATTTGTTAAAATATGCTGAGTGAATGACAAAAGTAGAAGCCTAACCTGCCAAGAAAAACATATCAGAGGTAGGGCCATGTGGAAATACAGAGTCTCTTTTAGAAACATGATCAATGTGACCTTTGTTACAGGAAGGAGAGGGAGAGAGAGGAGAAGGGGAGGCAAGGAGACAACCTACAGAGACAGTAGGTTCATGTTTGTGTACATGCTTATTTATCTCTATATCCAAATTGCATACAGTAAAAACAAGCAAGGGGACAGTTTTATTCTGCTTAGGCATGTGGCACATACATGCACGTACATGCATTTTTGTGGATGATTTCCTGTCAAACGCTAAGGGGAAGCAAAGAAGGATTTAATCATTTACAGATGGGAAGTATATCTTTAACTTCTCATTTATGCTCATTCTCTCTCAGGCTGGACTGAGGAGGACGTGTATCCCCCCCCCCTTCATCCCACACAATTCCAACCCAAAACTAACATACAGCCTGAAGGTGGGCTGACGGGTGTGTATGTGTGTGTTGGTGAGACGGAAAAATTTATATGGTTGCAGACTTGCAGAGCATCCTCCCACTGCTCTCTGCCTCTCTTTCTCTCTCTGCCTCCCCTTCCCTCCCCACATATCTGTTCCTCCGAAGAATAACATACAAACCCTCCGTGAAAGGATTCATGGTTTATTAAACCAGAGGTCCTTTTCCTGTTTCAACACTGAGAAGAAAAAAATAAATACCACAGTTTGTTTTTTCTCCCCTCTAGCTTGGTCTTCTATCTCTCTATCTGTTTTCATACATCTCTTTTTCTAATTTCTTTTTCTATCATCATGGTTGTGTCCGTCAAACTTTTGGTTTTTTGTTTTCAGTATGTTTTCCACCTGAACTTTCCATACTCTAACACTGTGTCTACTTCAAGTTTCTTTTTTGTCTTGGACACCAATCAGCCACACAGCCCATTAACGCAGAGTGTGTGACTGCTGAATGGGTCCCACTAGTTTGTTTGTGTGTGTGTGTATGTGTGTGTGTGTGTGTGTGTGTGTGTTTCAAGGAGGCAGGCTAGGATAACTCAGGGTAATGTATTGTCCTGGGCGTGCACCCTGACAGTTCCCCCTGCTGGTGCCTGGTCATTCATTACTCCTAATTTGACATGTTTACGGACCCCCTCCTAACATTACATACTTAAGGCAATCGACTGACCTTAAATGGAAACACCTACAGCCGTGTGGCATGTCAATACCAGACGAGGATGTTGTGTGTGTGTGTGTGTGTGTGTGTGTCTTTCATGTGTGTTTGTACCTGCAAAGCAGTGCATCAATACTGAGTTAGCGGTTAATCTCAAGGAGCAGGTGAGTTATGTCTGCAGAGAAGGTTTCCAGCATTATCAGAGTAAGTGTGTGTAATGCGGCTAAAAGGTGAACAATTCAGAGTAATGCAGGAAGTGTGTGTGTGTGTGTGTGTGTGTGTGTGTGTGTAAAGCGGGAGTGAAAAAGCCAGGTGGTGTGTGAAGCCAAGAGAGAGTAAACCTTTAAGAGCAAATATCGGTTTTGATATCAATCCCAGCTTCTCTAATCACCCCCCCCGCCCCACAACCGTTTGTGTTTTTACATATTCAGCACTTAAATACAGTGTTGTGTCATTAAATGGCCAATCTTGCATTGTCTCTCACTGATACACAACATTAATCACCAATTAGCTTGTCCAGCGACTGGCCACCTCTTTCATCAGAATATGATAGAATATAATGGTACTTAATGATGCTTAGGCAACATAATTAAATGACTGAGCTGTAGAACATGTGGAGGAACCGCGCTGCATCAATCAAAGACAACCCTGTCAATCCAGCGCTCGTCAAGAGCGCACAGAGAGTAAAGACAGAGAGTAGTTGTGTGTGCAAAAAACTGCTGGCCTCTATCATGACCTCATTAGGGTGAAATGAAGGGTGGACGTGTCCCCATCACAAGATAGCACTGGTGCTTCAAAGTGTGAATGACATTAATATGTGACTGTCTCTGCCTCTGCCTGAATGTCAGTTGTTCTATCTGAGAAAAAAAGCCTTTCTCTCTGAGGTATCTGCTTCAAGCTCTAATTAGCATGTGAATAAATGGAATAAATAATCTATATTATTCATGGATTTTCTTTTATCATTAATCAACATAACAAAAAGCTTGTCTAATGTGCTGGCTGCAGTCGCCACTGTACTGTACTGTCAGCTGAGGGGAGGAAGAGAGAGAGAGAGGGAAAGTAGAACGGTGGGGCAATAGCTTATCTTTTGTGTTATTTTTTTTCATTTTTGTAGAACAATAAAGATAAGTGTTCTACATGCTTGCTTAACCCACACAGTTTGCCAGCCTCCTCCCTTATTCATCCCTCTCCGCCAGCAGTGATGAAATCCATTTCTCTATCGCTATCTCTCTAACATCCATTACATACCCCAGCCCCTCACCTCCCTACTCATTAGGCCAACGCACAGTAAATTAGCAGCAGCAATTATAGGGAATATAAAGCATGGGCTCCCTCTGACAGGTACCACACAGATCATGGACAGACAACCACAGTCGTCTGGGTAATTACTGTGGGAAACGACCACACACCCTCGTAAGCGAGAGCGCAAACCTAAATGTGAGTGCACACTAGTTCCAGGTATGCCTGCACTCAAATATGCTCCGTCTTACTGGCAGGCGTGTTCATGCATACACGGATGCAGAATGTGAGCACACACACGCGCACACACACACACACACATACACACATACACACATACACACACACACACACACACAACACACACACACACACACACACACACACACACACACACACACACTAAGTTAGGCCGGGAACTTGCTTCCCATTGCTTCTCTTCATCTCTTATGTTGTCCATTGTGACTATTTTCCATCACAGAATATTATTAATATTCATTCCTCCTCTCCTCCCTGTCTAGGTCTACCCCCCCCTTCTTCTTCACTCCCATCCTCTCTCCTCTCCATTTCTTTCCTTTCCTTTCTTTATCTGGGATCCCCATGGGGACTCCTGTTATTCTTTCAAACACGCCTCTCCGCTCTTCCTCCCTTCATGTGCCCATGCAGGGAGGAGAATGAGGAAAAGAAGCAGGGGGAGAACGAGATGGTGAGGAACATGGGCTTTAATATATTTCATTAGGATACTACTACTTGCACAGAAGCTCCAGAACAGCACCTCTCTTGATGTGTGAAGGCTCTGCCGGGTGTATCCAGAGCAGTAGTTCTCCAGGAATAGTGTCTAATGTTATGTGTCCAGAGAGCTCCATGCTGCCCTCGGCCTCCCACTCCTATTGTGTCCTCCTCCCACACTGACCAGTCTATAAAGCTGCTGGAAGTATAGAGCAAAATGGGTTCACCTTTGTCTATGTGTATTTATGATTTATGTGTGTGTGTGTGTGGGTTGTACTGAAAGCTGCATATTGGGGGAGCGGAATCCCTGGAGTCGTGTGGTGAAACTTAGCAGTGGTGCTTTGCTCGCTAATCAAAAATATTAGGCTCCAGGACTCATTTTCCCCAGCACTGAGTGTGTAGCCTCCATAATTCAATATCCCACCTCTTACTGCTAAATCATGCACACTACAACCCACTTTACTGTTTGTCAGTAAACTATCAACTCTGTTATTTAATATATGGGAGAAAAAGCCCTGTGCAGTTACAAACCTTTGGGCAATTAAGGAGGCCAACACACACACACACACACACCACACACACACACACACACACACACACACACACACACACACACACACACACACTCAGTGTTTACAAATCCTTATGTCATCAGTATACTTCCAGGTCGTCCTACCATCCCCCCATGGCGTTGCGGAAGACTCCAGTTACCGTGGAGACCCTGGAACAGTTTGCGGTCAGCAGAATCCTGGGTTCTGCTATTTTCACAAGCTAATCCAATCGCAGCTCCCTAAATTAGATATGCAAAAAATTAAAAAAATAATTATTTTCTGCTGATGACCGGGTATGCAAATGATGACTCAATTATGGTGGGATGGTGCGTTTGCAATTAATAACCTTGGAATCATCATTAACTAATATGTTTAGGAGGAAACTTGTCAGGCTAACCATGTTCACCATGCCATCAGTAATGCATTAATGAATTAGATTCATTAGAGAAAGGAGCCCAGCGGGGGAGGGGATGCAAGGGCCTGTTTCTGACCGGTGGAATTAGTTTCCACCAGTTTGTCTCTATTCTTAGTCAACCGCCTGTCACCTATTTGGATTTGATGTTTTCAGTCACAAAGAGAGCAAAGTCACAAAGCAAACCCTCTTTCTTGATTTTTCATGAGTTGACTGAACCAAATCCTGTTTGGTGATCGTGTCATAGATATCCAATACGTGGCAAATTCCAAAATAACAAAATGACAACTGACAAAATCACAGACAAGAGGGAACTTTAATTAAACATTGTGAGAGTCCAAAAAGTTATCTTACAGCTCAATTTTCATCAAAAACAATAACAATCTATACAGTAGAATTGTTTTCTTCCCTTATATGGTAGAGCTGTTCAGTGTATTTGCAGTCAAGGACTAAACAGAGGGAAAAATAGACACCAGCTATTTGGTTTGCATCTTTTTTGTTTGTTTGTTTGTTACCTAAATACAAAACGTTGTCACCAATTACCAATATTCATAATCAGGATGAAACTCTGCTTACAAAGAAGCCATTGTATGACAACAGACCTCTGTAGTTCATTTAAAACAGATATGGTGTGGCCCCTCCCGGCCTGGCCCCGATCAGCACAGGCCCACAAGTGCCTGAAAAACACTCGTCTGTCAGCAGGCGCCTCTGTTAAAACGATCCTTTCTACCCACTTAACAACACCAGGCTTTAGACAAGAAAAGCAAATAGAAAAGCCCTATTCTCTGTCCAGCAACAGCTTGAAGACTCACGGCAGACACAAAGAAAAGACTACAGTAATGGCTGATGGGCCAAGGAGCTCCCTTTCATGCTTCCTCACTTGTTCTTGTTCTGTTTAGCTTGTAATAAAGCTGTATTGTCGAAAGGCTAATGCATGGAGAGGACTGGGGGATTGACTGTCAGATACTGAAGTTCGACCGATGACTCCATGTGTGAGATTTTAAATGTGCTGGGACAGTGCTCACATTCACTGTGCGCACCTTTGTACTATACTTGAAACAGCTCTGTTTTGCCATACTGTTGTGATCCTGTGGTTAATGAGAAATATTGTCAACATGCGGTTGAAATTATTTCATTAATCTGGAAAAAAAGCTACATAATTGCTACAAAAAAATGACAAAGTGTTTCTGTGAACACTAAAGTGCAATGAGCACAGCAGAGACAGGCCTCTCGGAGTCGACCGTCCTTCAAAGCGTGCCATTGCTGTAGTATTATAGTACATGGGGGGGGGGGGGGAGGGGAATTGTTGAGTTATGGCTCTTTGTATTCTAGTCTGGCTTCACCACCAAACACAGCGGGTTTGTGCTTTGTCCCCAAGTTCCCATGAATTCCTCTGTGGCAATAGACAATTGTGGTGAGGGTAGAAAACTGTACACGTGATTGAATGAAGAATGGGTTTGCATTGTTAAGGCATCTAGACTGCTGGTAAAGATTACAGTGACAGAAAAAACAAAGAGTATATAGATACAGTATGTAAGCAGGCAGCAATAAAAAAGGAAAAGAAAGAAGAGGAACTTAAAGAAAGAAAAACAGCAATTTCTTAGTTCTCTTGGTTTCCACACACACAAAAGTGTCACTCAAGAGAAGAACCCATGCATATTATCAGTTCAAGAACAGTATCAATCTGAAAGCCTAAAAAAAGATATAGATTTACAGTATATATTAATGTGTGTATATATTCTTAAAAAATCTACTTCAACCAAATACTCTGAATAAGATGCTACTTTTTTGCCATACAATAAACATTTTCAAAAGCAAACAAACTGACTTTTTTTATTAACTTACAAATAATACAAAAATAGACAATGGCATGTTCAAATGAAATCAACATCAACAAACGAAAGCATGATACACCAAAGCAAAACAGTCAACATACAAAACAAAAAAGATAAAAAAGTCACATTTAAATAGTGAGACAACAGGAAATAATGAAACAAACCACCATGAAATATGTTCACTTACTGTATTAAACTTACACAACACAACTAAACGAGGGTCAGAGGCAATGTACAAATAAGGGATAAGGGATAAATACATTATTTATAGGACATTTTACAGAATCCCCTTTTTGTATCCAAATTTATGTTTGTCATGTTTTGCAGATGAGATATTGACAACACACAGTAAATCTATTTTCTGTACTGAGAAGCTGCCTTAAGACATTTAATGTTTACATTTCAAACTATAGCTATTGCAAAAAAGGAAAAAAATGTAAAATGAAAAATGTAACTTTTTTTATATACAAAAATATATCACATATATCACGCATTTATTCTAATTTGATATTTGCTAGGCTCCTTCAGTACAGTGCTGGCTGGACGCACACATCCTCTGGCTTTTCAAGTTTTCACTAAAATCTCAGACAAAATGTTAATTTTGGCTAAATCATCACCTTTTCTTCACGTGACAAGCAGAAAAGCATATTGCAAACAGCTCAGTCCTCACAGTTTTATTAAATTTCAAATAAACAACTGAAGAAAAATAAAAAGAAAGGCATGTTTTCTGATGAATAAGCAACGGGTAATTTTGTAATGCCATTTTTAGATTTATGGGATACATAGCAGCAAAGTTGAGGGTCGATTTTGTTCTGTTCTGTATTTCTTTGTTTCAGTGTGTCGTTGACCTTACTTCCTCTTGGCTAGTGTGCTCTATGGTTTGAGTAAGCGGACTGAGCTAAGGAAAGCATCCTCTATTGTGACAGAGGTTACATAAACTTCATGGTCAAACCAACACTTATCGAGTTATGAATTGCAAGACAGCATGGGGCCTCCAGTAATCAAACCCAAACCTTACATGCATAAACACAAAGATAAATAAATGCTCTTTTCATGAGGTCAGTGTCACACTGTGGATAAACTATCAGTCTCTATACACTCCATCCAACGCTGTTGTTAGAGAAGCTACACTAATTCAACCAAGAGGTAAATAACATCACAAAGGTTTGTATTGTTCCTTTTTTTCTCCTCCCTTATCCCTTCAGATGAAATCCCAGTGGAAAGGCCTGAGTTTAACCGAGTCCTGTGTCTTATCTTGACTTCCTTCAGTTCAGCTCCGGAGCCCACCAGAGACTCGCCAGACTCTGCTACTGTGTCTTTTTCCTCTCAACATCCCCAAACTGCCAGCTATCCTAGACCCTCTACATGGGTGGAACGATCATCCCGGGAATCGCTGTTTTGTGGGAAAAGAGGGGGAGGAAGATGGTGAGGGGGGGTAAAGAAAGAAAGAAAGAAAGAAAAAGAGAGAGAGAGAGAGAGGTCAGTCATGTGATTGCTGGGTTTGATCTGTCATCACAACAGTCACATAACAGAAATGTGCTCCAGCATCTGGCGAACAAAGAGACTCCCCCTCATTAGCTCTTCATTCCAAGGCCCCCAAAATCAAAACATTTTTCTCTGCTGCGCCGCTAACTTGGCGCGCATCAACATCATCATTCAACTTTTCGCAGGCTTTCAGAATAGCTTCATGCAATAGCTGCCACTGGTAATTGTTAGTAGTTACATTGTGCAAAGCCCATTGTGCATCGTGGAGCATAATTCAAACGAGAGCGAGAGACACAGTGACGTGGGATGACAGAGGTGATGAAATTACCCTCAACACTTGAACATGGAAATGGAAGCCATGGGCTTATTTTACATTTTTACCTTATTATATCATGTTCTGCCTTCCACCAGCTCCAACAATTTCACCTCCTCAATCCCACCTCCCCCTGACCCCTTCCACCCCCCCCCCTTTTTTTTTACACAAAACTATCACAGGGAGGATTTTTCATGTAACATATTGGCTCCCTATTGATTCCCCTCTCTCTTCAATCCACTAATTCCCTGGTTATTTCCTAAGTGTCTCCGGCATGTTGAGATTAACAGAATGGCGAGTGTGTGTGTGTGTGCATGTGTCAGTGTGATCAGCACGCAGTGGCCAATGGCTCTCTGGGTCACAGTGGTCAGCACTCATCAACACTGTCAGAGGAAGTGCGGAAGTGCTTAGCTTGGGACTCTGATAAAGATTCCCATCCATCATTTCTCTCTCTCGTGATCTCAACACCATACAACATCCTGCCCAGACGAACAGACCCTGCGCTGCTTTTGATGGAAATGGGAGAACAGAATGACCCGTTGTGGCAAAATAACCCCCCACTACCGCCTCCCTACAGAAACACCCACAGAAGCTCAGGCAGGAAGCAGGAAGTGAAAACAGGAAATGGAACACATATGGCGTGACGTGCTGTCCCTCTGACAAGTCAAGAGTGACAAGTAAAAACAGAAAAAGAGAAGGAAGGGCTGGGCAGGATGAGCTGGTGGCGCAAACGAGCGGTGTGGGATAGTGTGGTATGGAAGGAAACAGTTAACATACTTCAGGAGAAGGCCAGGCCCTGCAGAGAGTTGTTTGATGAATACTTGCTAGAGTCCACAAAAGACTGATCTAAAGTGAGGAAGGAGAGTGGATGGGTTCAGGGAAGGTAAAGGAAGGAAAAACAAGGAGTGAAGAGGAGGCAGAAAGGGAAAATTAGAGCAAGAAGTGGGAGTAAAAGTGAGAAATTGTCATTATAAAAAGGTGAGAAAGAGCAGGATTAATGCTTGAGGAAGAGGTATACAGTAATGCTATCTTGAAAATAAACTTTTGCTAAATCACATAATGACAGTAGTTCTGAATTGATTACATGTAAATGCATGCTAGATGGCTACCTGCTCAGCAGCTTACCTTGCAGGCTGTTAGAATTACCGCTGGTGCACGTGGGCGGAGGGGAGTTCTGGGGTCGCACGACAGGGGCAAAGGCGCTCTTCTGTTTGACGGCAGCGGACACCATGTTGGCTGGAGAGAAGGAGAAGATGCCGGAGGAGCTGCTGCAGTTGGAGGGCAGGCTGGTCGACGAGGCCATGGTGGGGCTTGACGGGACGACTGAGAGAACAGAGACGGGTAGGAAAGGGGGTTAGGGGGGTTGTAGGGAGCACATTGGGGATGAAGGACAGGAAGGAAAGATGCAGATGGAAAGGGTAGAGAGGAGGTTAGAGAGAGGGCCGAGGGCAGAGGACGGGCAGACGAGATGAACAGAAAGGGACTGGTCAATGGATGATGGGTGTGGGGGGGGGGGGGGGGGGGGGGGGGATATTTTGGACTCAGATCAACTGGCTCAGACTTTTTTTGCAATTTATTTTAGTTGTTAAGCAATTACCTGGCAATTACATATTCCATAGCTAAGACAAAAATGTGTTTAGTTGGAAACTTGCACCAAAAAACAGCTTAAAGCATTTCCCCCTTCTGATCAGTCTGTTTTGATGACTCATGCTATTGCTCAAGGGGTGCAACGGCTTGATAAACATCTCCTCGCTAACTCGGGGTACTGTAGCCGCAATTTGTTTTCAAACAAGACTCTCCCAGATCACCTTCATCACAGATAATTACGCTAAATATTTGAATGAACAGCCAGAGCAAAATCTAACACATGGGTTGATAACATCAGCTTGACAACAAATACTGCTTCCTTGTGTTTCCTTGCTATCTCCTTAACAATGGCGTAATCAGTTGTTGGCCATATGTTCAACCTCATCATAACCGGTGTTATAATGTAAAGCTTAAAGGCCGCGGTCACACCAGAAAGTTGTTGGCAAGCTACTGTAGGGTTAGCCAGCTGTTGTAGCTTGATAGTTAATTTTAGAGAGAGTTGATTTAATTAAAATTTAAAGGGAAGAAAAGATGTTCAAGTTGACATTTGTGCAAACTGTAAGTGCAACTGTTCTGTGTAACGGTACAGTTAGTACACACAGTTTTTGTTTATGTACCATATGCACCACTACTGTCTGTAAACCATGACCTTGTTGTAAAAAAGTTTATACTTTGCTATTAAATGATAGCTTTCTCCATTTTGGATTACCCGGCTAACCGTTCTTTCAGAGGTTGGCACTGTCAAGACACCTTGCTATTGGGTTGGCACATTCACAGGGCAAAGCTGCACTGAAATCTTACTGTTATAAATGCTGGTGCAACCAGTCCTTAATGCTTTACATTTGTGAACATTGTCACTTGAGCTCTGGGTTAAATGTTGTGAAGATTTCCAACATAAGACAGCAAATCAGTATTTTAAAAAAAGCTTCAAGCTGAAATCTTGTGACATTTTTGACTTTGTACAAGATAGCCGTTGGCAGGATTTTGGCGTTACACTTGTCCTCAAACAAAAATAATGGTAAGGTTACAAACCGAATCCTGCTTCCCTTTGACATCATCCCATCCATCCTCCTGGCTTTGTCTTTTGTCTGCTAATACACTAAGAGCATTTTCCCCCTCAGTGATTTTACAATCAACCGAGTCGTATTTCACCTGCCCTCTGATATCTGCTTCTGGCTTTATTGTTGTTATTATCCAACACTTAGCTTTTATGGCTCTTCCTGACAAATCCTTGCAATAAAGTCATAATCCATTTATGAAGGGGCCTAACTAATCAATTAATGAAAATTGGACCTACAAAGGCAGGCCGAGGGGCCATTGATTGAAAGTGTCTGTGTGGGGCCGATGAGCCTGTTAAAATACTTGTTAACACCCAGGAATCAAAGAGCTGAAATGGAATTGCTTCTCTAGCAATTAGTTTATTGATTTAATCAAGGGTCTTTAATGTAGAGGGTGAATGTGTGTGCGTGTGTGAGCAGAGGTGGTGTGTCGGGGTGGTGGGACTAGGTGATCTGCTCCCCTGGCCAATAAAGCAGGGATTTGCGTTTGACTCTGTTCTTAAAGAAACAGATGAGCCAGCTGAACTGTATGGCTTTTCTCTTGTGTGTAACCTCCCTTAGACTGTCAACTACTTATTCTTTAATGTTTCATCTTTTTTTAACTTTCTGTGCCTTGATTATGTCACCCCCTCTTGATTTCAAGGTCCATGATGTGGTGTATTTACTCACTGGCATAGGGTGAGTTGCCTGCAGATCCATTGAGGAAGTTGGGCGAGGTGCCCAAGGTTGCCATGCCAGAGTTAGCGTAGCCATTCATGCTAGTGGAGACGGAGCTGTAGCCACTCTGCTGGGGAGTGGAGCTGGGCACATAACCATGAGGGGACACACTGCTTGTGTTCCTATTGAAACCTACGGGGAGGGAAAGAGAGGGAGAAGGAGAGACAATATGTGTTAGGGGTATAACACATGGCACACAAAGCAGAACGAGAAACATAATGCTGCCAAGTACTCTTTTCCCTACATGGCTAATGGACATCATAATGAAAGCCAAAAATAATTCTCAAAAACTCTTGGACTGCATATGGCAGAGCGAGAAAGCAGAGGAAGAAGGTTGTGACAGGGAACTAGCTGCATGCAAGTACTGAAACAAGAGGCCTTTAAACTTACTGGCTCCTCTCCAAATTAGATATATTGATAAGGCAATTAGCACTAAAAGGCCTCTGCAGCTCTCCTGTAATTTATAAAGAATGAAGCCAGTTTTTCTGACAGAACCTCTCTCTACTTTATGCTTTACAGGGGTAGTGAACAGAAAAAAGATGAAAGGAGACTAAAAATATACATTTCAGGTGCGCTGATACCGGAGAAAAAAAATACAGCTGGAATTGAACATCAGGAATTTCTGCTCTCTAGTGCAACATGGTTGCACTTCTGTACTACAGCAGCCTCTTTCTTGATAATAAGGTACCACCAATTCCCCATCCTCATCTGTTATGAGTTGGAAACTGTAGGCCAGAAGTCACTCAGTTGATATCTGTTGTTTTCTACACATCTGAGCATGTTTCCAGATGAAGATGAAGGATAGAGGAAGCTCATTGGAAGTATTGAAACATATCCAGAGGCTGGTCCATCCACCCTCCTCTACTTCCCCTGATACACGTGATGAATCACCACTGACGGCATCCACATCTCTCTCTGTCAGACAGGGGCCAACCCCAGTCTAATATACACACCCCTAGGACCCACTCATATTTCTCCATCCAACTCCATCCATGGCTCTCTTTTTATACATTCTTCAATCTCTTACCTTTGTTCTTTCCTAGACTCCAATTTCTTACTGTCGCCTCCTCCTCCTGTCCTCCTTTTTCAGAATCTTCCTTATTTGCTGTGCACACTTAAATCACTCTGTCTGAATTTCCCACATGAAAAATAAAAATCTCTCTATCACACTACTACATCTTTACTATCCATCCCTCTTTCAACAAAGAGAAAAATGTTAAATAAACCCCCACCACTTTTCCCAGGATAATAACCAATTGTTTCCTGTTGACTTTGCTCACCCTGATTGGCTGTTTGTGCCACTTCTGACCCAGTGAAGGAGTTTACGGACATCATGCCAGCATGGACGGTGCCGCTGCCAAGGCTTGCTAGCTGATTGTGCCCTCGTGGCACAGTTGTGTAGAGGGCCTCTGCGATATCCGCTGCTCGTTTCAGAATCATCTCCTATGCATTGAGGAAGAAAAAGGTAGAGCTGTGGTCAGCAGTAGAGGCAGGAGGGAAGAAAAAGAGAACATATGACCTCGATGCAGGCTATAAGCACAAACAAGAATGCTAGACCTGCACTTGAGATATTGCCCATGTAAACCTAGTAGGCTGAGTGTTTTTTTTTTTATCAGTGGTCACTGGGAGAGGTAGGATTGGTTCCAGTAAATAGAGGAAAGCCTCATTACCAGACTCATCAAATCTTTAGCCTGCCTCTTCCTCTCTTCGACCCAGTCCTTAATCCCATTCCTCTTTCTCCTTATCTGCTTATGTTCTCTTCCTATTCTCCTCTCCTCCTTATACATTCAGTTAGCCTTGTAAATCTCCGATCCTCCTCAAAAAACAAGCTGATGAATGCACTAACTTATTCCCATATGTGTGTGTGGGTCCCAGATCAGATCTTGTATGAACCATGGCAAGATGCTGCGGGGGCCAGCAGAGACACCACCTTTGGTGCTGCGACAAGTGGTACGGACCACAAACATAATTCGAGGAAAAGATATTGATGTTTGTGTACTTATGTTTGTGCGAATGTTACCTGGTTATTGTGAGGCATCCCGTACAAGGCCTCCACCAGGTCTGCTGCTCTCTTTAAGATCACCTCCTACCATCAAGCGCAGAAAGAGGAAGGGGCTTGATCAAGAGTGTGAGTTCAGTCACTTTTATTACATTTCACATCTTACATCATGCTGTGAATGCAGAACAAAGAGTGCAGGAGAGAGGAAGGAGGCAGACAGAGAAATGGAGAGGAAGAGAAATGGGCCTGTCCCGGCACTTTGTTACCAGCAGGGCAGTTTGGGAGAGCAGAGGTAAAGATACTGTTATCTGTGAATAAAACATGAGCCTATATCTCTCTATCAGTCAGCCATCTTCTACTTCTTCTGCTCCCTACTGTCAACACCAGATCATGAATCACATGATCACACATCAATCTCATTTAACACAACATATCATCAGGTTGACGGCTATACAAGTCCCCTCGTCAGCGGGGACACACCCGTCTCCTGCCCTTCATTAACCCTGGTAATGATCCAAGTGAATAGCCCTGTATCCACTTTGTGTGATAAATGTCGAATATCACTGCTAGGGTGAAAACTGGCGAGTGGAATTTCCCACATCAAACATTTATCCTTCGGTAGTGTTCGCCGTTTCTCCGAGCTCATTTTACACCGCTTATCCTTCTTTCTCTCCTCTCATTGTCTTTATTCTTTTCCCCTCCCTGAGTGTATGAGTGTGTGACTCCAGGCAGTCGTTATATGTGTGTGATGTAGACACCTACAGCCCTTTGAAACCCTTTTTAAAAGTTAATGTGCCAGGGCCAGGATATATGCTGGAGGCGCGACAACCAGAAAATTGCAGCCCCCTCCCCTCCAACCTTCCCCTCGTTTCTTTTTCCCCCTGCCTCTCTCCCACTCGCGCACACACACGCTGCGCGCTATACTCTCCTGAGTGTATCCCTCACTGTGAACAAGCCCTGGAGCATGTGTGCTCTCTGTTCCGTGACACACCGCCTTTCAATCAGAGCTCATATCACAGACACATACGCACACAGGTGCAACCGCACACTCAGCCACGCACATGTGGAGGCTGTCGAGCACGGCCAGGACATGACGAGAGGGTCAGCAAAGCAATAAAGATTGTAGAGCGCTGTCCAAGGTGCTAAATTCACTCAATAATGGGAGCGCTGCCTCTGTGTTAACCTCCCATTACTAGCACTATCTGGGGAGCAGAGAGGGATGCGGGGGGGGGGAGGGGGGGGGGGGCGGAAAAGAGGGGAGACCAGAGAGGAGGCCTGCTCGGTGTGATTGAGAGATGTAGAGGCCCTAGGAAGGTAAGTGGTTCTTTAGTATGTATGCACCGCTCCTCGCTTCCTTCTTTCTGCTTTTCCTTGACACACCATGCCACCCAGGGATTGCTAGATAGGTAGATGGATGGATGGATGGATAGATGAAGAGAGGGAGTGGAGACCAGGGGGAGGAAGAGAGAGAGGAGGAGGGGAAATGAGGGACATGTGAGGCATTAGGACACAAACAGATCCGCAGTTGGAGTGTAACGGTGTTCAGCGAGGATATGTGAAACCTCAAGTCACTTCATTTAAAAAATTGTTTTGCTTCTCTCTGCACCAGCCATGAGTTTCATAAACATTCAGCCCTCTCTCCTCAGGAACTCCTGTCTGTCTGTGCATCTCCATCACTTAACTCCCCATGCACTCTCTCTTCACCTGCGTCTCCAAACTACTTTCTCTTGTCTTCTTCTTCTTCTTCTTCTTCTTCTTCTTCTTCTTCTTCTCTTCTTCTTCTTCTTCTTCTCCTCCCATTCTTTCTATTAATCACTCTCTGGTCTTGCCCTGTCTGTACCTATCAGTCTCTTGTTAGCAAAGGGATCTGTCCAGTAGCTAAACTCAATTAGGCGGCGCTCCAGAGTCATTCTGATAAACAGATAAATGTGGTTAGCGCTGTGCTGGCTCCCTAGCTCTGCTGCTGTAAGGGGAGACCATTTCCTGGGCGCAGGGTTTCTTCCCGTAAAGTCAGGCCCACAGAGACATCAACAGGAAGGGGAACCTGATCCAGAGCAGTGCCTGGCCCCGTCTGGCAGGGCGGTCACTCATTAGCCAGCCCCAGACCCCCAGCTCCGCCACAGCCTCAGCTAAACACCCTGCAGTCTGGCTGCGCCTGAGCTACCCAGCACTCCCTCCTCACTTTGACTGCCTGACTATTAGCTCAAGCACAGCGTGGAGGCTCTTTTCAGCTGGACACAGGATCATTACCATAACCCACAGAGGTAGAACAGGCATTGGCAGATATCCTGCTTCTTCCCTACTCATGGTGTGTGTTCATTAAGAATCCCACCAAAAAGGTGCCACTAGGCCGGAATACATTATATTCCTAATCAATTTTATCTGGATTAAAAATTGACAGAACAACAAAGAGGATTTTGCTAAGCTAACCATGAATAGATATTTCTAGCACAAGAAGTTGCCAGTGTGTGCCCCTCTCTCTGATGATTGAGGCCAACAGTTGAGAGAAGTGCGGTCAACAAACAGTTATTACCTCAATAAAGGCACAAATCAATAGAGCTGAAATGAACAACCAGGCCTGCCAGCTACCAGTGTTCATTTGGAAGAAAAAGAGACACCACAGAGCAAGGGAGGAAGAGAAGAGAAGAGATGGATGGATACAAAGATATTTAGAGAGAAACAGGGGGTTGATAGGCTAAAGACCAGAACTCCCCAGGACAAGCCTTGTATCCACCAGACATGACACACAGCGAGGACAAGTGATTTCTCTATCTTCCTTCTGCATCTAGCTGGGCTCTCCATCTCTGCCTCATGGTGACTTCCCGCCACTGAATGTATGTATGTGTGTGTGTGTGTGTGTGTGTGTGTGTGTGTGTGTGTGTGTGTGTGTGTGTGTGTGTATATGTGTGTGCACACATACATACACAGAGAAGTGTATGTATGCCTTTCTGTGTCTGTGTGTGTGTGTGTGTGTGTGTGTGTGTGTGTGTGTGTGCTCGAAGTAATAAAGTCCACCCGGGGTTGACTTCGATCCACTGACCCAGCAGGAGGTAAGACTGGACAGCTATGATGGATCACCTAACCTGCTTCTGCCTCTCTCTTTCTCTCTCTCCCCTCAACCTCCTTTCCTGCTTCTCTTCCTCTCTTCCTCCCTCCATCCTTCCTTTTCCGCTCCCACTTTGCCAGTCTAAATGACCTTATACTTAGTGGAAGGATGAATAGAGTTGCTTGTGCATTTACTGCGCAAATAAAGTGTTTGTTTGAGCAGAAAATTACCATGAATATAAGATCAAAATGTTTCTGTGCATACTGCATAGTGTCATGTATAGCCTACTGTCTATAGCACACAGTCACTCCTATGCATCATGATGCCCTTGTGCCATGTCCATCCATACATGCTTTAGAACTCTAGAAATTGTCAATTTGTTTCTGTACCAGTGTTACCAAGACATTTTCCTATAAAATAATTGCATATGGCGACCAGCATAAGCACAGACCCATGAGAGGAATGGATACACTGTACCTTGGGTAATCTCTCTTGGTCTCCAGGGTGTCTCGGGATGACTTTCTGTAACCTCTGGAAGCCGTAGTCTATGGTTGGCTCATTCAGAGCTAATCACAAACAGAAAGAGAGACAGAAAGAGAAAAAAAAACTTTTAATGCTTGATCTTTTATAACGAAAATACTTACTGTTCGACTGCAACTGATAGATACAGCAGTAGAAGCAACTGATTCTCTCCAACGGAAGAAGTGACTGAACTAAGCACGGTTTTGCATGAGTATTTCAACATTAAACTAAACATGCTGAAAATGTGGGTGTTCTCCATTAAGTCTGGTGTGTGTCTTTGTTTGCCTGTGATGTAATGTATCTCTCCCTGTCGCCTGCTTTGGTGGTTAATAAAAAGACTGTCAGGAATCTGGCAGTGTGTTTGTGTTTGTGTGCATGCATGCGTGTGTGTGTGTGTGTGTGTGTCCTGTGGTCTTGCGTTGATCAGCGACTAATATAAGCAATTACAGAGACTTGTTCCAATATAACAAAGGCTTGATCGCTCCGGGGAACAAGCTAAACACACACACACACAGAGAAAGACACACACACACACACACACACACACACACACACAAACACACACACACATAGAGTCAGAGCATTCAAGCAGCAGGGAGAAAGTACTCTCCAGGCATGCTGTGGTCGTGCTACGGTAATTGAATATGAGAAGATTTACCATGAATATTTAAACATTAGAATAAATACAATGAAGATCTGGGGCTTATTGTACAAACACTTCAGAGAAGGATTGTTGGATAAGTGCTCTCTCCACATAATTCATTGCTAATGTACTCTCTCTCTCTCTCTCTCTTCTCTGTCTTTTAGCCTCCTCCTCTCTGTGTCTCTTAGTGGTTTGCCTGGGGAGTCAATGCACATACATGGACAACATTCTGGACTACTTGTATGGGCTATAGCTTATAAAAGATACTGCTACTCTTTGTGGCTGTAACATGTATGTATTTGTATTTGTATGTGTGTAAAAAGTGCCCCTAAGAAGAGCCATTATGCGTGAGGGTTGCCTTTATGTGTTTGTGCCGCCCGTCTGTTTCCCCTGTGGGTCGCAGCTTGGACGTTTCCTCAGGGCTGAAGCCCTGCTTGCCTCACATCTGAGCAGCCAGGCTGACTGGCCCCCAGAAAAAGGCCCCTAGAGGCTATGAGTACAAGCTGTCCTGCTGGACCTATAGTGACTTTACCATGGTTCCCCCTGAGCCGCTTGCTCAAACACACCCACCAGAAAACAACAAGGGAGAAACAATCGCTGTTGCTGTGTTTTGGCAACACAAACGTATTAGGACAGCTCTCCCAGCGGACTGTTCCAGTAATCCATAAGAGTGAGAGGAAGGAAAGGTGAACAGCTAGAAGCAAAGACACAGTGCACAAAGAAGAAAATATGGAGATGCCAGAGGAAGGCTCAACTTCTGAAGAATGACACACATTGCAGGCTAGCTGGTCCACTGATAAAATAAGCCAAAACAATGAGATGAACACATGCAACAAATAAAGTATGAATTATTTCTGAGGACAAATATTTGACATTACTTCCCTATTCTCTGATCTCTCTAAAGCCTTAAGGAGGATTTGCCCTGGATTAGGCCTGCAGTCTGAGGAGGGGATTGTTCCGACAACATCCTTTCTTTCGTCTCAAAGGCTTTTGTTTTTATGATGAGTTTTTTATCAGTTCTCCACAATGTGGCAAATGAGCCTTGAGTGAACAATAGCATAAAAACCCCAAGACATACATAGATACCCCCTGTTACAAATAAAGAGACAATTTTGGTAATTGAGAGAGGAATTGATATTGTCTCTGCTCATTTTCAAGGACCATAAACCCGAATATGTGGGGGACAACGCACACCACTAACTACCTGGCTGAGTCTCTTAGGGGATTATCTTGGCATTTTATGCTGTTATACTCATGCTCAATATCTCTCATTTTACAACAAGAATTAGTGCTGGAAGAGGAAAAAAACTCTCCTGCCTCGAAAGAGTGTTCTGCCGGTACACTCCAGGATTCAGAGCACACTCTCCTATACAGGTATATTTATAATCTTTAGCTGTCGCTCTCCAGAAGAGCAAATCAAAGCCAGTAAAACCTAACTGCCATAAATAAATGAATAGATGAGCAACGCCCTGGACTGGAGGGATTCACATAGCAATCACCCACATCAGATCAGATCAATGCTCATGGAAATTTCATGAAGCCTAGATTCCACACCGCTTCATATTTCACTATAATAACCCACAGAGCCGCAGGGGGAGTGTGTATGAATGGGTGGGGGGTAGGAGAAGGAGGAGAGGAGGCAAGGGTGGATGTATGTGCTTCTACGGGAGGAATACGGGGGGGGGGGGGGGGGTTGGGGTGCAAAGAGTGGGGGGGTGAGGGATAATTGGAGGTCAGACGGTGGAAGTCGTTCTGGAAACACAAGAGAGGAGGAGGGGAAAATACAGTAAGTCTCCAGTAGGCTTTCTCTTCCCGTCCATTGTCACACTGGGGGGTGTGTGTGTGAGTGTGTGTGTGGGGGGGTACTTGCAAGGTTAGGTAATTGGCTCTGAGGCTTGATGTTAACACCTTAACAGGCCCTTAGACAGTGGGTAAGGAGCTGATCATATCACAACCGTCTGTTTCTCTCTCCTTCTCACTCTCCACTCCTCAGTCTCTCCTCTTCCCCCCCCCCCTCCCCTCTGCATCTCCAGTGCTCAGGTGTGATCTCATAAGCGCTGCCTTGCGACGATGCGCTAGTGGCAGGGGGTTCAATAGCCCTGAATTACGGCTTCATTTCTCCCCCACCCTCACACAGATGAGAGGTCCCCCCAAACACCCCCCCCACCACCACCACCACCCACCACCCACAGGGTTAACAACACCCTCACCAACTACTCACAATCCAGATCAATACCTTACAATCTAATTTTTATCCATTTTTCCATAAACCAAGAGATTGTGTTTATTTGCAGAATCCGACAAGCTAAATAAAGCATCACTTGAACATGTCAGGGAGACTAATGCATGGCTGGAAATTCATACACAGAAAACAGATGAGTAGAGCTTTTTGCTCCTAAAGGAAAGGAGAGGCCAAGGAAGAAGGAGATGCAGGAGAGGATAGAGGAAAGGAGAAGCTAAGA
This sequence comes from Etheostoma spectabile, assembly GCF_008692095.1. NCBI lineage: Eukaryota > Metazoa > Chordata > Actinopteri > Perciformes > Percidae > Etheostoma > Etheostoma spectabile. The sequence goes on from NC_045742.1 coordinate 85,843, forward strand.
GATTCCACAAATCAATGGAGGTGTGGCTGCTGCTAAAACCTAAGCTCTAATTATCTATTGAAAAAGGTGCATGTCGACAGTTAACAATACCTGACAGCACGGAACCTAACTGGGAGAATGCCAATTCTGAAAAATCTGGAGGAAAACATAAGAAATTATTCCCCCCCGGTGAACGCCGCTCATTTCAGCACGGTATAAAATAATTTTCATTCGAAATTCATTTACATCATCATCAGGGACCAGATGCTCCTGTTATAAGAACGGAGCACGCTAAAGAGGGAAGACAAGCCACATGGTGCAGAAAATTAATCTCAATCTCAAATAGAGGTGTGAATTTCCTCACTGATAAGACTGTGTGCAGTAAATGTGAGTGTGTGCAGCTATCTCAGCTGGCCTGTCTCCAGCTGGAGACCAGCCGTTTTAATCAACAGCAGGCGTCCACCCAAGATCAATAAAAGACAGCATTCACAAATAGGAGCAAGACAAGTAATTGACCAGCTCGTGGTTGCACCCCACTTTTATTGCCAGATGACTGCATGCTGCAATTGTGTGCAAGTGGTGTGTGGATAGACTTGTGCACGATTGCAGGTGTCTCACATGTGCATATGAATGTGAAATACATCTGTAAATCTATGTTAACAACATATTTTATCACTGATTCAGCAAATTGCACCAACATGATGATATCCACACAATCAGCATCATATATATTATTTATTAATTTAAGTGCTCAGGCACCATCTGTGCAAAACTGTACAGAGCAAGCTAATGTTTACAAGACTTGACTATGGCATCATCTGCATTTCAATCTTGTGTCTGTATTGAATAGAATGACAGACAACTGGCAGTCCTTCCTCCACTCCTAAAACTAATTTGGAGCACAGTGAGAAACGGAGAGAGATTTCAGCAGCATCTCGGCTGGTTTAAATTCGGTTCTTGACTTTTGTCTTTTACCTCATGTTTCCTGCTCCTCATCACGACAACTGAGTGATGTTTCCTACACACCCTAATCTGCACTCAGCGCTGAAAAACTACCCCTAATGTTTGTGCGTGCATGTGTGCGGATGCGTGTCGGTGTGCATGGTGCAGGCCTTAATGTGAGCCAGCAGAGCCTTTTAATATCAGCAGAAGCCGTGGTGGAAGCACTAAGCAGACAAGGCTGCATACTGAGGAGGGAGGGATTGCCTTTTGAACGACAAGATGATTCATCAACTCCACCAATCTATGGCCGGTATTCCTTTGTCGCACACACACACACACACACACACATACACACACACTCACACACGGGCCATAGTGGCAGAGAGCATTATCACTCTATATCGCATAGAGAATGGAAAAGGGAGAGCATCTCTGATGAATGTTACAAAGATAGCAATCCAGTAACAGGTGATAGACAACCAAACATGGTGATGCATTTATAGAGGGGAGACAGGGGAGAGGAGGGTGGGCAATGACCATATAATAGAGAGAGAGAGAGATGAGAGAGAGAGAGAGAAGAGAGAGAGAGTAGAGAGAGAGAGGAGAGAGGAGAGAGAAGAGAGAGAGAGTAGAGAGAGAGAGAGAGAGAGAGAGAGAGAGAGAGAGAGAGAGAGAGCGAGCTCTCAGCCCCCAGAGGTGGGTAAGGCAGAGGGCAGAGAAAGGAACAGAAGGGGGATAAGGGGATAAAAAGACAGAGGAAGAGCAGAGAATGAAAAAAAACATTCTTTATTCTTATCAGTGGAGAGCTTAATTGCCTTTGATGATTCTAATTGGAGCTTTCTGAAGTCTAATGGCAGAGGAGTCCTCAGAGACAGCAGAGGACACATTACTGTAATAGCTTCTCTCCGATCTCCCCTGCACCAGAAGTCCCTTGCTTGTCTCCTCTGTCCTGGACTACAGCTGAATTTTTTTTCCATTCAGCACTGGCTGGTTGTGAAGTATCAGTGATAAGACAGAGGAGGGCGGAGGGGGGTGAACCTATAGAAGGGTTGTGTTTGTTTGTTTGTTTGTGCGCGTGTGTGTGTGTTTGTGTTTGTGTTGGGTATGTTTTCAAAGTAGCGGTAGCAGCAGTATTGGGTACGTGTTGACTTAATTAGGTCTGTGAGCCGCTCGCTTTCCTCTCCTCAGCTGAAGTTGATTAGCAATGCCAGCTGTCCCCAATGTAATTCAGCAAGAGCATGTGTGTGTGTGTGTTCATGCACGCACATGTAATATATGAGTATATACATGTCCTGGAGTGTGGGGCTGTGTTGATGTGTGTGCGTGCTAGCTGCCAGCTGCCACGCAGTGCTGCCAATCCTCCATGATTAGTACCCACTGGCAACTGGGCTCAAACTGGTGCCAAATAGACCCAGGAGGGCAACATGGCCCATGGAAATCCTGCATCCCTCTCTCCGATCCTTCTCCTCTCTTTCCTTTCCCCATCCACCTCTCTCCACTCTCATCAATTGCTTTTTTAATGCTCCAAATGCTCTGCTTATCCTCTTGTTGTTCTCTGCCTCACATTCAGGATACCAAAGCAGGTTCTTCCTTGCTAGCAGAACATGAAGTTATGAAAGAGCTATAAAGGAGCTGTGGGAGAGGTACAAAATACCCGCAGAGCCGTGGCTGAAGTGAAGTGTGTGAAGAGTAGAAGTGGGATCTATGCCTTGACACGGTTGACTATGTCACTGTGAAGATGCCAGCGCTTGGCAAGCAGCAGCCCAGTGTGTGTGTTCAGCTCCCATCAGATGACCTCTTGCTTCCCCTCACCTGTTGAGACTCTTCAATGTGCCTCCATGGAAGCCAAGAGGCAGAGACAGGGGAGGAATTCATCCAAAGAAGCAAGTTTTGAATAAGTGAATGTGACAAGGGGAAAGCGTGGAGGGCTGGGAAGAGATAGGGCATTTATAAATACAGTTCCAACATGTCTGGCACATTAAAAGACTGCACGCACAAATGCACACATCTACACACACTTATATACACACAGCTCTATGAGTTTGGCAGGGTGCGGGCTGTTGGACAGCTCTGGCATGGCAAAGGCTGCCCACCCATCTGCCCTCTGTCTTAGTAATGCAGTTATTTGTCAATGTGCACGTGTGTGCTTGAAGTACATTCACACATACGTACAAACAAACACAGGCTGCTTACTGCAGCCTTTTCCGCAAGTACACAAACACGGAGTCATAATTATGACACATGGTCATGGATTTTGTCCAAGCACAGTAATTAGGACACACACAACATGCAGCGGTGATGTGACGCACACGCTCAAGCTCAATTGTGATTTTGTCAAATGTTGGCAAGTCCAGCCGGGGCTTATAGCCTAAGTCTATCAGTGGTTGAGATTACAGACAGATTTATGTGATTCACAACCTCCCCGGGGACCTGTGGCCTCGCATTGGTTAATCACCGCTTTACATTCACTCTCTCTGCCTCTCTTTTCACTGCGCGGCTATAACTCTGCACCGATATGCTCTGATGCAACACTTGAGTTATTCATACCCCTGCACTCACCGTCAAAAATCACAACATCCTCATGGAGCTCTTCCTTTGTGAACAGCGCCTTCGACAGGGTTAAATCTCAATAATACCACTAATCAAAAGGTTAAACCTCCTCCTGACCTTCACCTGATTCATAAAAAGAGGGCAAACATTTGTCCATCTCTAATCATGAGGCTTTTGCACTGTGGTGAGTGGTGAGTGGTGTTATTGAATTTGTAAAAATATTTCTCACAGAAACAGTGAAGAGAAAATGACCTGTACCAGGTTACATTTACCAGATATTGCATATAGTCCTAATAAAACCTAAAGTCTGTGAAGCTTTTTACAATACATGATTTTTTAACATTACTCTAAAGAAAAGTTGTTTGTAGAAAATGAAAGAATCCAGGGTTAGGAGAAACTGACATGAAGAAGTTAAGCAGATAGGTAGATTGGGGCTACATTATCTCTGTTAATTAATGTCATTAGTAAGTGTTAGGGGGCAGTACCTGTGTAGATAAAGCGTCCAGGTGTGCCTTTGCAGAACTGTTTGGATTTGTAGGACAGCGTGACTTCCACCACCCCAGGGATGTGTCTGGGTGGAGTTTGCACACGAATGGCATGGGGAGTGATCAGCTGCAGAGAGGCAGACAGGGCAGAAGGATTAATGCAATGAAACTTCATATCCAAACATGTGCTGAAGGGACTCTTCTCGGATCGCCTCAGACCTTTCCTTTGCAGCTTTTGACTTTCTTTCTTTGTATAATCAACCTGAAAATGATGTGTTAGCGCTAAAACCCTCAGGTGGCCTCGTAGCCCGAGGCAATGTCACTCTGAAGCTTAGGATGGTTATCAGTGCTGACATGGACTCTGTAAGACGGGTTCAAAAACAGTTATCGGTTTATGAATAAAACACACCTTCCTCTGCATACATCAATTACACAGTATAAGTAAACGTATAATATGCTCGTCTCTAATGCCCCTGTCTCTGTGTCTGTCAGCTGGGGCTGTCTAGCTGACGTTAGCCACATTAAAGCACCACTGTGTCTTAAACAGGCTCACTTAGTGTGGTTGATGAGCCTATTCACCGTGTGTGTGTGTGTGTGTGTGTGTCTGTGTGTGTGTGCGTGTGTGTGTGTATGATGAAGGGTCTTTGAAAGAAAACGGTAACAAGACAAAACACAGATGAGACCTCACTGAGTGCTCGTTTTCTGCACACTATAGTCAACTAGCAGTCAAAGCTAGCAGTGCTCAAAAGCTATCAATGCCTCTGCCAGCAGCTATCGTGTGTGTGTGTGTTTCTGTGTTGTTCTAACTGTCCCTTTCATTGCTCACTTAGCTACGCTTTCATTCCACCATTGTCTGGCCCCACTCACCTCTCAGCAAGATAATATAGGAGCTTTTTATAGAATTATTCCTTTACTAAAGAGAAATCTGTTTAGCTGCGCTGCTCACTGACCTTCAATTTCACACATACACTGCATTTACATTTCAGTCATGTGGCAGATGCTCCTTACAAAGAGATTCAGACTGTAAGTTGTGCACATATTCCAAGAAGGCAGATACTAACATAATAAAAGACAGGTATAGAGCTGAGAAGAGATACAACAAAAATAAGATCTGCTACAGAGAGAAATGAGAATGCAGGCTGCTTATATTGTAAAATATGTTTAATATGGGTTTACAGTAAGGCTGCGATTAATAATCATCATCATTGTTCATTAGTCAATTTATTATATATTTTTTTAGTCAGCCTGACTTTGACAGGCCACAAAAGAAGCAATGCCATTTGAAAGCCAAACTAATTTAATATCGATTTAGCATAGTTTTTACAGCAGAGTTCCCAACCGGGTGAACCCCCCCACCCCTCAGGGGTCCAAAAAATTTTTAAAAAATTTTTATGGATGAAAAAAAAAAAGATGGTGAGTAAAAAATTTTAAAAATTTCACATTTTTGCATACACCACTGTTCCACATGCATTTCCATGTAATATGCAATTTTTTATTTTTAAGAAAATATCAAAGTGATCAAAAAAACAAACCGAGAAGTCAAAAGTTGTTAAAGCCCTGTGACAGGGATCTCAAAAAAGAAATTGCTTTTTACAAAAGGTGGGAACCATGTCTAAGTAAAACCTTGTTTGATTTTGTGGTCAGGGTCCCAAAAATACACACACCAAACACACACACGGGGCTTTTACTCACTCCAGCCAGCATGGTTCCAAAGATGACCCACCCTCAAAGAATTTTTCCCCGATGATGTACAGTAGGCCCCTGGGTCCGCCTCATGGGGAGGGTTTTTAAAGTGGGGGTTGTCAAGGGTCCCCAAATAAAAAAAAGATTAAATGCAACTAAAAAAGACGCTCATACTGTAAATTTTTTGCATTGGCAAATGTACGCCCTTTTTCTTTCAACTCCCCTTTTCACTCACCATCACCCTTTTCCCCTTTTCCCAAAGGGGTCGGGGGGGGAAGGAATAAATAAGAGGATCAAGCCCCCCTTATAAAAAAAAAAACCCTGCCCTGTTGTGAGGGCAGCGGCGGGGCGCTGTTTTATCCATGGGAAAGCGGCGGGGTTAAATGTGGTTGTGGTGCTGATCAAAGGCCGCGCGGGGAAAAGCAGACCAAAAAAGTTTTCTCCCGAAAACGCCGTTTATTAAAACCCAAAACCTAGTCCTTTTCCCCGGGGATTTCATATTTGTGTTAGTACAGTTGCTACGCCCGGAAAAAAAAGATGTAATGATCACAACGGCTCAGTCTCGGATATTTTAATGTTGGTCAGCCTTTGTGTTTTTTTTTAAAAAAATTTTCTTTATTCTTAAAGACAAAATACAGGGGTTTTAACAAAAAAAAAACACATTGTCAAAAAGGGTTCATGTGGCTTTTGACCTAACAGTATCGTGGGATTTTGGAATTACAGATTACTGGATGTGATTGAAGAAAAGAACAGCATTGGGAAAATACATGTTTATACAAGCTAAACCTCCTCTCCTTAACAGATATGCAGCTTGTCAGACATGCTGTAATTCTGTAAAGCAGCATAATCCACTTTAGACTAGGCTGACTTTTTCCCTGCAGCCTAGCCTTTGCTCTTTGCCTGACTCCCTGTTCTGTTGATCCTCCCCAACAAGCTGGAATGATATTTAGCCCCCCGATACGCCTGCAGAGATCAACATTCACCAAGCAGCAATCTGGGGCTGTAATCATGGCCTAAGATGCCTCTTTTTCACAGCCGCTGATATTATGTGCGCTCCATGTGCATGTGTGCGTTTGTGTGTGTGTGGATTAACCAGATGGTGGAACGTGAAGCCATGTGATAGGATTACACTTTGGGGTGTTCCTCTGTGCCATCTGTTCAACTTTTTGCACTGCTCATCTATTTCCGCATTAAATGGGCCCCCAAAGTTGTGTATACAAACTCCATACACACAAAAAAAAAGAAACCGTTGTCTTCCTTCTTATCATTTCTTTATACTACCATACACTTTTACCCCTTTCTCTCATCCTTCTCACCCCCTGCCACCACACACACACAGCCCCAGCCCCACCCTGCCCCCCAGCCTGTTATTTACTTCCTGTTGTTACTCCTTCCAAGCGCCGTCATCAAGAGAGCAGAAAATCAGAGAAGAGGAAATTCCCAAACAAATCTCTCTGACACAAGGGACATCTGTTAGCATACTGTGTGTGCTGTCTTTTCTGTGTAAGATCCCGGTCTCGCTGACGTCTCCAATATGCCCCGTCTTTGTGAACTTTTCAAATCGTCTGTGAGACCAGTTGCAGGGACAAGTGGCCCACCTTTCTCTCTGGAGAATGGTCATTAGAAAGACTAAACCATAGCATTCAATCTTAATGCAATCCACTGTAGGCCGTCATGTAAATCCCTTCTTAGGTTTTTGTCATTATCATCCCTGAGGTTGACTTTCCTCAAAGAAAAAAATATGTTTCTCTTATTCAATGTCTGGGAAATCGAAATGAGAAAATAACTGGATTAGGGACTTGGGAATCAGTGCGGGCTCCTAAATCATGTGCACATGTCATTATGAAGTATTAAAGGTTTGGGTCCTACTGTGCATGCGGGGGTGTGTATGTGTGTGTATGGGCTTTTGTGTGTGTGTGCGTGAATGGGTAAACCTGCGGGATGGGGAGTGATGGAGGGTTGGAGGATAAAAGCAGGTCTCGGAGGAAATAAAGCCAGTGTTGGCTTTAAGCAGAACAGACCTCATAAGACACATAGTGCTTATGTGAGGCAGAGTAGAAGGCCCAGAGGCAGAGACCTGAGGGGAGCAAGCCACAAGGGAGACACTCACTAGCTACCACTCTCTCCTCTCTTAGCTAGAGTTTGAAACCCTACAAGGGGGGAAAGTGAGAATGGAGGAGGAAGCAGGAATGAGATAAGAAAGACAGCATGAGAGCAGGTTTGAGAGGGATAGAGCACAGACATGAGAGGGCTGAGTGCCGAGCCAGACAGAGGGGGAAGGGGGTGAGAAAGGGAGGGAGAGGAGTTGAACAGCAAGAAAGGAAGACAAAGAAAGCTCGAAGAGAGAGCCTGGGTGTTTTGGTCCCTGCTTTTTATTACCGTGTTCCAGGTAGGACGGTGTTCCTTCCGATGGGTCCAATCTTCGAGCTCGGCGTCCGTGTTTGGAGTTATTGTGCACAAACATGTTGTCGGAGACGGCCAGGACGTGACCCTCCACGCTCACCGTAGTTGACACAACCACCTAAGGAAAGGGAAAGACAGATGGAAAGTATGAAACTACAATACGCCTCACTTTGCTATGACATATACATAGTAGTGTGTGTGTGTTGTTGATCTAAATTATGAACAGAGCGTAATAAATTCCTGTAAAATCTTATGTGGATTGCAGACTTTTATTTTGAAGGGAACATGTTAACACCGCCATTGTTATATTTCATATTTTTCCTTAGCCTCCTAAAAAGTTGTTACTGTAGTTTTATGGGAGTAGATATTTTTTGATGTAGCATCAGTACTCAGGAAGTAAAGTTGTACTTTTTTACCGTGTCTGTTGTATTTTGGCTAGCGTTACTTTTTGCTCTCTTTGCTTGCACTTTTGGTGTTTTTGCTATACGTGCAATGTTGAATTATTATGAACCTACAATAACACAGTGGCTACAGCAGAAAACAAGCTGTGAACACAAAACCTACATATTATGCTTTATATAGTTGATATGGCAAACTCGTTAGCAAGCTGTTGCCTATTTACACATCCAGTAGACAGAGAGCAACATTAGCATGCATTTGGTATTTCTGGCCTAAGTCCAATATTAACTCTCCTTTTAGCTCTACTTTTGCTCTCCACTGACTCCTGAGGGGGATTTTTGGGTATTTAGCTGCTAAATGCTTCACTGTTTGCCTCCTAGCTGCCAACTCTGGCTGTTTGGCACTGGGTAGGTAATGTACAGTGGGGTTTTTATAGCTTTTTTCACTGAAAACAGCTGCTGTAAATGACTGTGAGAGCAGTCAAAGTGAACCAAAATGGTAAAAGGTTATCTTATAAGGATTAAGAAATATTTGTCATTTTGTAATGTTAGTGCATACTATGCTCTCTTTTCTCTCTGGATTCCCATGTCTGGTGCATTGCATAAAAAGTTATGAAAGACATTCCTAGTCAAATGTTGCCGTGGTCCTCTATACAGCACAAACTGTAGGCACGCAGGCAACCACAACTCACCTGAAAACGCCTCATGTCTCGAGGGTTCCCTGCATTCTTCAGGCAGTTCTGGTTACACTTCAGGAAGAACTTGAGGAAGAACCTGCATATGCAGAGAAATAGAGATGGAGAGAAAGAAACAAATGAGTTAGTGAAAGAACAGCTGCCTGTCACTGAAAGTACAGAATGAGCCACACAAATAAAACTAATAAAACAGCAGTGGCAGACAAGGCATACATACCACTATCCATCAGTTGTTTATGCCAAAGGGACTTTTCTATGAAAAAAAAGCTGGGGTATAAGAAAAAGATCCCATGTTTCCATCTCCGACTGTGTCAAGTTCCCAAAAAAATTACTGGTCGTGTTCCCCCCCACCCCCAGCTGCAGAGTGTGTGAGGGGGTTTTGTCTGTAGCTACTATGAGCACAGTGTTGCCTTTCCCTCCCTCTCTCAACTCAGTTGAGAGACCACATAAACGCACCCCATCTTATTAATAGGTAAAAGGGAAAGTAGGGCTACCCAATCAATACTTATGGGGAGGGAGCAGGGGGGGTCGGGGAGAAAGGGTGTGTGTTGTTTTTTGGGTGTGGTGTGTGTGGTGTGTGGGTGTGGAAGGAGAGAGGTGGGGGGGGGGGGCGGAACCTTAAAAAGGGGGGGGGCAATTCCCTTTTCAAACAATAACGGGGGCACTCTCATTCCCCTGAAAGTTTCCCCTTGAAGGAAAAAAAAAAAAAATAAAAAACCGAAAAAAAAGCCTTTACAAATAAAAAGGAACCCCCGGGGGAAAAAAAAAAACCTTTCCTCGCCTCCCCTTTCCTCCCCTCCCTTTGGGTATCAAAGAAGGCCACTAAAGCTACCGTACAAATTAAAAAGCCCCAAGAGAATAAAATCCTTTTGCCCCACTTTTCTTTCATATGTCCCCTTTTTTTATTTTTTTTTTTTTTCTTTTTCCCCCTTTCTTTGTTATTGGGGGTTCGCAGGACAGCGCGTTGGACCAACTCCTTTAGATGGACCATGCATGAAAAAGGAAAAAAACCCCAAACACACACACACACCCAACCACACACAAACTCAAGAGAAACGCAAAAGCCAGGGATTTGGACAATGCCATCTAGAAAGGAAAAAAAAGAAGAAAAAAACAGGGGGCGAAGAAAAAATTAAAGGGAAAAACCCAGATTTCGTTCTTTTCAAGGGAGCTAGTGTGCCTTTAAAAGCAATTAATGTAACACAAAAATCGGAATTTTCCCGACAATTTTTTAAAAGCATGACAGCTGTTAGTGGTAGAAGTCTTTTTAAGGGGGAAGAAAAAGCCTTGATGATGTCAACAAACTTCTTCGCGGTTTCCCCTTTCTTTCCCCCACTTTGTTGTGTTTGATTCGACGCACGGCGCAAAAAAAGCAAAAAAATGAAAAAGAAGGGGGAGAGGAAAAACGGGGAGAGAGCGGGCGAGGCAGGGAGGGGGGGAAAGAAAAAGCGAGAGGAGAGAAAGAGGAAAGAAGACAGAGGCAAGGTAGAGAGTATGGAAATCGGAAAGGAGAGCGACCCCCCGTATATTTTAAAAGTGTAGGCCAATATCTCAATAATTCATGAAGCAGAGAGATGGAGGCTTGTTTTTCCAAGTGGGTTGGGCCCCCCAAAGGGTGGGGGTCCCAAAAATTTTATTCCCCAAGGGGGGAGAGCACCCCTTTAAAGACAACGGGGGGCCAAATCCCCTGTCCCAAAATTCCCCCCTCCCTTCGCCTCTTTTGAATTCATGGCGCCCGCTTTTTCCCCAAATGTCTTTCCCCTGAGCATTTTTGTAGGGGAAAGATGAATAAGTGGGTAGAGAAAAGTTAGGGTCAGAGAGTCAGAGTCACAAATCAGGGGGTAAAATTTTGAGTTGGGTGGAGAGGAGGAAAAGGTGGAGAAAAAAGAAAAAAGCAAGACTGGTGGAATTCAGGTGAAAAAGAGACATAAGAGGAAGTCAGATCCCATTGCCCAAACCACATGTCAGCGGTTCCCGATCTGCGCCGGTGGCTCATTGATTATTTTTTAAGACTAAGGGTTTTTGGGGCCCCACGGAAAACTACAAAACGCAGATGTTTATTTCCCTTTGGTCGATCCAAACCCCCCGGAGCGGGGGATGGAATCACCTCGCCACATTACAGGAAAAAAGTGGGGCGTGTATGGGGGGGGGGGGGGGGGGGGGGGGGAAAAGCATGCGTGTTGATATTCAATAGCAAAGAGATTACCATAAGGATGATTATGGATAATTGATTGACAGCTAACAGTAAATATGGACGGATAGCTGACAAGGGGCCTATAATTCTAGTACTCACTTCAGCTCTCTATTATCATCGTTTCCTCACATCCCTCGATCATTTATTGCATCATGACTGTTGCTCTGTTACTCATGTTGACTTTGAGCTTTTTTTTCCAGACGTATCCTCACATCCCTATCTGATGAACTCAATGACACCACCAACCATTGAGGAAAGTTTGAGTTCAGATGGCGTATTCTCTGGAAATGATATCTTTAAATATCTTTAAATTGACTTTTGTTTAACAATGTGGAAATGTGGAGAAGGCTTTGAAATAGCATGTATATTAGTATATAGTGAGATCAAATGTCCACACTATTAATTAACTTAAACTGAATCCCATCTCAAAACATACATTTTCAGTTGATCTATAGAACATATTGAATATTGTTTGTGTTTGAGACTCTTGCTGGTATTAAGCTGTTTTACTGTGCAGACGCCACAGCTCCAAACATTACCCCTGCAAATTGCTGCGCCGGCCGGATTAAATGAAATAAAACCATTTTGCTCTCACGTAATTACCCCCAAATCCAGCAGCGGCTGTGGAAGTGATTTTGTGTAAATAACTGCTTGGCCTCTTGAAGCCTCATGGCATAAATTTGCAACAGCAAAAATGAACTAATAAACACATGCAGCCGGTCGCTGTAGTAATTTAATGATCTCACACTTTCATCATATCATAACAGGCATTATTTGTCACTTTGGAGCAATTAAACACAAAATCACCCTCTGCCCATAAAAAAACAAAACAAGGAAAGCAATTATAAGACAACTTTTAAGTAATCCCTGTAGCATCTAAATATTATTACAGCGGTGATAACGATTGTCTAAGCGATTAGCTAACAGCAAGGAAGCCTCCGAGGGACAATTCTGTTATATTTTCTAATAATTTTCCTACATTAGCAACAAATGATGTAAAGAGTTGTTTTCCTTGTCAAATTTAACTTTAGAACTGTGTGGTTTTATCTTCCTCAGTAGTTCTAGATTATTCATCTTCTCAGCCTTTTGTTACACACTGTGCTGTACATCTTTGCGCCTCATTTCTTTATTCATTACCCCTCCTCTCTCTGTTTTGTTCCAATGCCGGTACGCTGTAAAAATGGCTGTGGGTGCTGCCATAACTCAGCTCTCTCCTCTCCCTCTCGCTCCATCCATCTCTGCCGCACAGATCATCTCCAGAAGAAAAGCACTGTGTCTGCCTCCTAATATGCTTCATGAGGTGTGTAATTCACTGTGCTCCGGAGGGGAGCCATTTGTCTCGGGGGTTAACTAAGTGACACAACAGCACTTCCCCATGCCTGTTACCACCGTGGGACATGTTGAACTAATCTAGGCAGGTAGAGGAATGTAAGATCCTGCGCTTCAGCAATTAAGAATTAGGATTTGTTCAGGAAATCGATCCTAATGAAGTCAGAGGCAAGTTCAAATTAAGTGTAAATATTTGTAAGCAAATGTAATGTTACTGTGGGAAAAAGAAGTGACAAATAGGCGACCAAACTTAAAGTGAAGTCGGGGGCTCTCAGAGAACCCGACAGCTTCCTCAAGTGATTTTTGTGTATTTTCTTTTCCTCCCCTTTGTGTTTCACTTCTCACAGTCTTTCTTTTCTCTGTAACTCTTTCTTTCGCTTTTTCCGCTATGCATCACTGACACTTCAACCAAGAGCCTGACTGGCTTGTTTTCATGGTGACCTGTCTGGCGTGGAAGTACACACACACACACACACACACAACACACACACACACACACACACACAACACATAATTAGGGAGATTTATGAGGGGGGCCTTGCACCAGGAGCCGTGCAGGCTGACCCCAAGGGTGTAGGGGGGGCACTGGGTGGAGGAGGGGGCCTGGCTCCACAGGGGGGGACATTAATAATCCAGAACCAGGTCTGTCTCTGGTCCTGGCCATGGACCTTGGACACTAGGCTGTAACAGCCTGCAGTGGCCCAGTTTACCAGGAAAGAGAAACACCCAGTTCAACATGCCTTAATCAAATGAGATATATAGATACAGAGATTGACTACAAAAAGACAAAGCTTAAAAGAAAAGATGCAGAAAACACATAATGAACACACACACACACACCCACACACAGCTCCATTCCTTCCTGAGTGCTACCACTCAAAGTAGCAGCGCACACCTCTACTGTATATTGCCCTCATGTCTATCTTAAGTTTCATGATTTATTCAAATAGAACATCTCACTGCGCTAAAAAATTCATTCCCAGCTCACTCCGTGCATCGTCCCATCCTCCTCTTCATCTGTATCTGCTCATGTCATGTCAGCTAAATATGCCCCGTTGTTAAATATTTCTTAGAACAAATGGACCCTGGAGGAGGGAGACAGTGGGTCAGGGGGGATCCGCGCTGTGCCTTAGCCGCTTAGGGAAAGGCCCCACTTGGGAGAGATCCCTCCCCGCTTCCCTCAGAGCCGGCGCTCCAGTCCCAGCTTGGGGACAGAAGTCCCAGAGACACTTAACCAATTGTGTTTCATCCATTTCATCCAAAAAGGATCATTCAAAATTCAACTGAGAAATTGTGGAGGGATCATTTAAAGACAGGAAATGAGATCTCTCTTGTTTGTTGGAATGTAGGCGAAAGGAGTAGTGGGTTCAACAACTTGTAGCCTGATAACATTGCTACCTGTGGCCTGGCTTTACAACAGAGAACCTGGGAAAAATAATGCTACCAAATAAACATCTCTGCATGCCTGTGTGTGTGTGTATGTGTGTGTGTATCAAAGCCATGGTGAATAAGAGGCTGTCTGGCTGATGGACAAGCTTGGCAGGCGGTGCTGATTGAAACACTTCCTCTGTCGGGGACTGGCCCATTAATCTGATGGAGAGAGAGAGAGGGGAGAGAGAGAGAGAGAGAGAGGAGAGAGAGAGAGAGAGAGAGAGAGAGAGAGATGCTCCAGGCCCCCAGACCACAAGAGTAATGAAGGGTCCTGGTCCCTCTCACCTCAGTGCTGTCCTGCAGTGCTGGGACACTCTGCTACCCTGTCCAGCCCAAGTCCTGCCCTCGTGGGACTGACCAGTGAAAAATGGCCCTGTCATCAGCCTGGGTAGACGCTACCGCACAGCCCTAGGCTGTGTGTGACCGTGTGTATTCGTGTGACCGCGTGCTTATGCCCGCCTGGGTGCCTTCCCCCACGCAGTCAATTACCCTAACCGTTCTCCTCTCTACCTTAGTTGAAGACTGATGTATTCATATTGAATAGTGTTGATTTAAGCACATGTTAACTTAATGCATAATGCATTGACTATATATAGCTTGATAAAGAGCACTGTGTCAACCAGGGACCAGCCCCATACATTGTGGGGATGAATGTGCCGCTTGCAAAAGTTCTTTCTTTTTGTTCCATTTAAGCACCGTATTAAATCATAACTATGACTCTGACTGTACACAGGCTCAAGGTTATGTTTCTAAATGCAGCAAAATCAAAAATCAGAAACTTAATTAGTGTGCCGTGTTTGTTCTCAGGTGAAAAGTTGTTCCCTCCAATGAGTCTTGAGGAAGGAATATGGAAGCAGAGAGTGGGAGAGACGGAGAACATGTTAGGAGTGTGTGTGTGTGCGTATGTGTGTGTGTGCGTGTGCGTGTGCGTGTGCGTGCTGACATGTGCATGTGTGTGTTTTGGCCTTGCATCCCTCTGTGTTTATCAAACATATTACAGCTCCTTCTAGATTCCTCACCTGCACACCCCCAGCCTGCTACATATGGCCTACCAATCACAAAATAAGGAATCATGCATATATTAGCATGGCTAATGGCCTACCCTCTCCATTTAATATGCAAATTTCCTGAAACATTACTGAATGCCGTCTGTTCTAAATGAATAAATTTGAATCGCAATTAGAATAATCCTTTATAATTAATGAAAACTGTCAATTTTGGTTCATAAGTAATTTGATTAAAGTGGTGATGGGACACTTATGAAGTTCATTGGGCTGAGAACACATACTCGCACGCATGCATGCAAACAAACACACAAGCTGCATGACAACCAACAGCAGGTCCGGGGCTGCATTATTGATGAAGATGATTAATAAACTTATGAAAGTGGTTGTCACACATGCCAGACCTTTTTTTTCACCCAAACACAACTTCTTTCCACTCCTTTACGGACGTGGAGAAACAACCGATCAATCACGCCTTTCTGCCACCTGACCGAGAGGGAAAAGTGATTGAAAAGGTTTCCGGGCCTCGTGGTGCTGTGTCAGTGGCCTGTCTGTCCGGTGGGAGACACTGATGGACTGTCGAGGCAGAGAGAGCAACGCACACACACACGCCAAGTCATTACAGGGGTTTGAAACGATTCCCTGTTGTTTCTCACAGGGGATGAGCAGTGCTGTTCATACTCTGAGTTTTATCAGAGTATAATGACATGTTATGAGGAGCATGTAGTTTAAGAAGAGTGCAACCAGTCTAGAACTGTTCATCAACATCCTTTTCTTCACCATTATCTCTCTCATGCTGTGCTATACTGCCACTGACGCGTATAATGGCATCACTTAAATTAGGGTCACTCAACTGTGGGAAATGGTTGCAATGCGCATGTGGGTCTCTTTACCTTGTACCGTATGTATATGAACGTGAGTAAGCTGGTGTTTGTGTGTCGATTTGAACAGTGTGTGTACGTGAATGGCTTCAACCCAATAATAATGGTCTAGATAGTGTAGAGCCTCGCAGACTAATTAGCCCTATCACGGAAAAATAGCAGCCTGCTAATTAATGGGTATTATGGCATTTCAGAAGTCACTGCTCTAATTGGGAGGGAACTGAGCCTCGCATTTCCATACTGCAGTAATACCGGCTTTATCCACCCATCTTTCTGTCTGTCTGTCTGTCTGCCTACTTGGCATGCTTGCTTTTAAACACAATCCTCCACATGAACGCAGGGAAAAATAATTATCCTGCACACGCTCACATTTTCAAAAGTACACACAGTAATGCACAGGATGTATATACAAAGAGAACTACTTTTAGCAGAAAAAGAAAAAAATCACTACATGAAACATTTTTTGTAACCTCTGACCAATTATCTTATATTTTTATTCTGATTAAATATCTTTATATTGCTTTTAGAGAATAACGCGCCTGATGCAAGTGAATTGGTGAGTAATATAATCCATCTCAATAATTCTCAGCATTGTTTTTGGATGTCTGTGTGTGTCTCCACACCAGTTCTCTCTGACACACACGCATATCCCCTATAGATTCCTCTTAACCCTATCAGACGGTGGGACAATCAAAATAGATTTGCATTCAAATGCCACATGCTCGGTATCAAATATCAAATCAAGCCCGAATCTCTGAGACAGACAGACCTCCTCCCTGCTTCCTCCACTTCCCCTCCTGCACCTCCTCCCTCCTCTCCGGTCCCAGGGACTCCCATTCTCCCCCAGACGAGCTCTATCGAGGAGTGACAGGCTGTGGTCAGGACGTGATTGACAGCCTGTTGATGCTTCTCTTTCCACCCACACACACACACACACACACACAAACTCAACCACACACACACACCCCACACACACACACACAAAACTCACCCACACACACACAAACACACAACACACACACACACACACACACACACACACACACACACATACACACGCACACACACCATTTGCCAGTGCTCGTGCACTGGCCTGGGTGTCTGTGATAGCCCCTGGGCTAGTGCCCCGCAGGCTGCACAGCACTACACATACAAATCACAGTGTGTCAGCCTTGTGAATGGGCCCATTTTGACTTTGTCCTTTTAAAGTCAGGCCCCCCTTGAAGCGGGCTAGATCTGTATCCTGCCTCTTTTTTACTTTCGTTCTCACTCTTATATGCACGTAGAGGCAGATAAATGGGGAAACTTACACAAAGGCACAAAATAGTGGGAGTGTGCACACACCACATACACACACATGCACAGAAACACACAGGAAAAAAGGCAGATTTAAACATGGTGGTAATGGGCAGCACCTCACAGAAGCAGGGTATACATACATCAACACACAAACACACACACACACACACACACACACAACACACACATGCAATAACGGCCAAGACCCGGGGCCTAATCTCACACACTCAGCTAGCACACCTGGTTAATGTTAAGAGGGCAGTTATAGTCAATTACATTCCCATATAACACATAAACCTCCACCCCGCCTGTGGAAGGACAGTAATTGAAAACAGGCGCAGAACGCACCAGGGTCCAGACAAAAAGTCAACTTCCCACCCTTGACTTTCCCATTCACTACATGTGCTGTCCTCCCATTCCATATTCTGAAGTCTTGGGGGCAAATGTAAAGAGGAGGAACGGGTTGGGTTGCCATTTGGATATAAGGCAGCTAAAGAGCAGGAGCATATGGAGTCATATGAGGTATGGGTGAAGAAGACAAAAAGAGTGGGAATGGAGAGATGGTGAGGGCTTTGTCTCATAGGTGAAGTCCAGGGGAGAAGCAGTTAGGGTCGGGGCAAAAGGGTGGTGGACTGGTGGTGGTGTTCCATGCAGGTGGGGTGGGTGAGTTAAGGGGGACAGCAGTTGTAAGTAGGAGTTTGAGACTGACAGGTGACATTACCCTGCGTCATGGCTGGAGGGACAGAGGGACAGAGGGCACGATGGTTATCCAAGCAGAGAAATGTCAACGTCCAGACACTACTGTGACACACACACACACACACACACGAGCTGCACAGACACACAAGCACACAAAGATCCAGGACAAAAGAGTCTGGAGTCTTTGAGAGTGAAAAAGGCTGGCTACAGTGGGCAGAGATGAAGAGATTACATCCTCTCAATTTGAAAAAGGAGGAGATGAGAATAAAGAGACAAAGCAGAAGAAAAGGTGAAGAAGTCACTGGCTATACTATTACGAGTCAACAACCTTGCATTTATTCATAACGTGCTTTCTAAACATTGGCTTCCATCCTTTCGTGAAGTTGGTTCTTTCTTCACATTCGTCCCTTTCCAATCTGCTCTCTGCCGTTTTCATTAAAGCCTAACCTAATTTTGCCAAAGCTTATAAAATGTCCATATTGCTGCTCATTCGACCCCATTGATTTAGTGTTTGGTTAAATATTCACGACTGTGGATGCAATTAACATGCTGTTAATGAATAATTGATCGCATCTTAAGCGGCCATGAAGCTCATGCATATTAATTATTGAAACAGGAAATATGAAAAAAACAACTTTCCTTGTTTTGCCTGAAATCAACCTTCTTTCATTTTGTTTCATTAGTCAGGAAGGCATGTTGAGAGTATTCAAGGGGGGAAAGTGTAGCTTATGAATGTGAATGTGTGTATGGGAAGAAGACAGAAGGCAGAAAGTGCTGTTAACACTATGCAAATGCCTCCCATAAACACCGCTTTAACCGCTCTTACATGCATTTAAGCTGCCTTTGAGTACATCCATTTAGCCCATACATACATCTCTACAGTGTGTTATGTGTGGAGTACAGTGTGGGTGAGCGTTGTGTTGACAGCCTCGGTGTGACAGAGGTAGTAGCTGCCTGTTTTGAGAGGTGAGTGTTTACCAGGAGTGAAAACAACAAAACACATCTAGCGAACATGGGGGGGCTTGTCAGCGCGAGACTGGAGATCAGTCAGCCAACAGTGAGCTTTCGGCTCTCACTGTGTCTCTACTTGCGTATGGCTATAGGCTGCTGTCCCCCCGGGCACCTCCCCGGGTTCTGGTGAGTGGAACAATGGTGAAGAGAGGGAGATGGGGGTGGGAGTAAGTGACAATGTGCCTTGCACTAATGCTGTGGTGCACCTGTGGTCAGGTGAATATTCCCCTCTGTTCCCTGTGTGTAGGTACAAAAGTAAAATTGTGTGCCTGTGTGTGTTTGGGGGGGGGGGGGTTACATTCATTATCCGTACATCCTGCATTCCTAAACCACTCTAAAATGTCTTGACATAAAAAATACATCTCAGAAGCAGCCACACACTCCAGGAAAACACCAATTTACATCGTTGCTTGTTATTTATTTAGTACAGAAAAAGCTCTCAGAGGTGTGTGTGTGTTATGTGTGTGTTACCCCCCTCTATTTCCCTCTCTGGCAGCGATGTTGGTGTCTCGGAGCTAAAAGTGACAAGCCGTCAATTGTGTTCCAATATTAACCCCCCCTCAATGTCTGCGTGACCGTCTTCTTCTCTGTGATGTTGGCTTGATCAAAGAAGCAGCACTTTGAAAAAAATAACCAGAGAAGTGAAATGGAGGACACCATGCTGCTTACAGACTGATGAACGACGGCCAGACTCTCCGCAAAACACTGTCCCCCTTTCTCTTTTCTTTGTCTCTCCTTCTCAATCTTTGTCATCATCGCTTTGGAGAGGCAACATAAGGCGTTGGCTGAGGAGAATTCAGTATCTTCTATATACAGCCAGGCGGTTAGTAGTAGATCGTCGAGTGTATGGTATACAATTTTATAAAGAGGGAGAGGCTATGAGCTCAAGCTTTTCATATGGAGAGGAAGGCAGGCCTTGCCAACATTTTCCCCCTATTCTGTTCTCACTGTTCCGAAGAGAGATTGGAAGAGGGCTGGGCGGGGGATAAAAGAGAGAAGAGGACCACCAGAGTGACAGAATATGGTACAGAGATGCCCTGTGTCTCTGTTTTATCTTGTCTTAGCAGGTTCACCTAGCGGTGAGATTCCTCAAACACACCTTCAGTCATCAGCAAGGGGGGGCTGAAGGGAGAGGGATGGAAAGAGAAAAGGAAAAAAAAGAGAGATGAAGAAACACAAGAGAGAGAGAGAGAGAGAGAGAGAGAGAGAGAGAGAGATGGGAGGTGAATCTCTCTGTGGCTAATTCTCTGGGTGTGGGAAAGCAGAGCACCTAACACAGGTTGGCCTGGTTTCAGTAATGAGTTTGATTCTCCTCTCTGCCTCGTCAGTCTCACTAGGGACCAAGACTGCATAATAACATCCTTCACACACACACACACACACACACACACACACACACACACACACCACCACACACACCACCACACACACACATACACATAGGTCTATGGGGAGCTAATTATTCTCACCTGTGTTAATTATTGCTGTAAGCCAATCAGCGGACTCTGTGCTAATTAGGCAGTGTTAGGTCTGATTAGTGTTCTGCAGCAGGCCCACTCAAACTGTTATCTACCATACTAGTCCCCTCAGGCAAGAAAAGAGAGAAGAGAACAGGTGGATGCTTGCCCTGTGTGTCTGTGTGTGTGTGTGTGTGTGTGTGTGTGTGTGTGTGTGCATGCATGCGTTTATGTGTGTGTATGTGTGTGTGTGTATGTGTGTGTGTGTCCGCTCAACCTTAATAATAAATAACTGAGGGACAAGCTTAAATTTATAATAAAACAAAATCTAATCAGCTTCTTTTTGGAGTCAAACTTCTATTAAACCAAACAACACATGCAATAACTTTAACTAGTCTCTGCACTCTAAGTTAATTGGCCCTGGTTTGGGGTCATTTCTCTCGACAACCAGCCCCTGTGCCCTTTTAATTAATGAGGGCTGATCCAGGATCAGTTCTGTCACTAATGGGTCCTTTTTGCCAGGATAACTCCTCAGATTGATCCACACATCACACATGCAACCTCCGTCCTGACCCAAGAGAGCTCCTGTGTAGGTGTGTGCGTTTTTTGGCAGAGAAGCAGTGGAAGCTCAAGAAGACAGAGGAAGACAGAGAAAAAGGGAGTATAAATGGAGGGTCTGTAGATGATCTCCCAGCTGAGAGGGATGAAAAGAAAAAAAGGAGAAAAGATGAGAGGAGGAGGAGGAGTGGGGGAAGATAGAAGGAGGAGGCTGGAGGAAACCTTCCTCTTATGACACGATTGATTTTCTTTCAGAGGCTTGAGCCTGTCACTACTGAACACTTGGTCCTCCACTCATCCTCACACACACACGCATACACACTCAGGCACACACGCACACACAACACAACACCACACACACACACACACACACACCACACACACACACAAAACACACACACAGGGACACACACAAACTCCATGCCCTGACCTCCATGTGTGCCTGCTGGTCCATACTGGGTCTAATGACACCAGGGGCTCCCACAGATCAATACTAAACTGTCACTCAGCTAGCAAGCACACACACCTACATACACACACAAAACAGATGCACACACGCACCTACACACATGCGAGGTAGGGTATGCGTTTGCACATTTGTGTATGCTGGAAGCAATGTTTTCTACAACCTCAGCAGATGCCCTCCTCCCCACCCCCACACCCCCCCCCCCACACACACACACACGCACACACGCACACACACACAACTACAGCCATATTGTTTTCCTCCCCCGTTTTCTCGCCCTCCTGCTCCCTCACACTGAGAGTTTGGGTCCTGATGTAATATTGATGAGCGAGGATGGAGGCCCAATAAAAAGTGATAGGTCCTTGTGATTATATATTATATTTGATAATTATAGATTATCATTGATTTGAAGTGAATGCCTGTGCACACACACACATACATACAAAACGTTTTGCCCAGGAGGGAATGAGGCGACTAACTTATTTCACATCATTCAAGGCCATCTCTTCTTGTGTCTTTTCTTCTGTTGATCCCCTTCACCTCCTTCCCCTACCTCCTTTACTCTCTCTTCCTCCTCAAAAGCACCCATCCGCCTCTCTCCATACACATCTCAAGTGCCACTTAGAAAACCAGACTGGGGCTTGAGCCAAACTCTGCTCTCAGTGGTTCTGTGTTTGTCTGACTTTTGGTGTCTAGGAGTCGAGATCGCAGAACACAAACCTCACAAATCAACATTTTCTTTTAATACTGGACAAGCCAAATAATTCATGTGCAACTAAAAAAATCTGTTGACTGTGAAAAGCTCTGGCTAAAAACATTTGTTTGTCTCTGTTAAATCACTAATTATAGCCTGGCACAACACAGGGCAGATGCAGGCTAATTCACCATTAGGCCGTTTGGTGTTTATTAAACTTTTATAATGTGATCACTCTGATAACGGCACAATTGTTTCCCTGGGCGTGTGTGATTATACTGTTGTACCCCTATGTCGCCCTTGTAATGGCTCCCGCCGAGTGTGTGCGTGTGTCCGTTCGTGTGTGTGTTTGTGTGTGTGTGTGTGTGTGTGTGTGTGTGTGTGTGTGTGTGTGTGTGTATCTTGGAGCTTGCGGAGTAGTGTTTTCCATTTCTCATTAGAGTGGCAGAGACTCCTGCTGCAGGGTCAATGGAGGGGGAGAGGGTGTGTGTGTGTGTGTGTGTGTGTGTTTGAAGGGGAGTGGGGTGGTAATGAGCGCAGGAACATAATACTACAGCGTCCATTAATGCTCTGAGGCAGTGACATTAGGCATACTTAACTAATAGAGCCAGTCTCTGCAATTACCCACTGTTATCTCTGCAGCTTTAGAGAGGAACCGGCTTTAATAAATGTTTGTAGTGATGTGATAAATGCCAGGTTTGCTCATTTGTAATCTACACTGCGGGACAAGAGGAGGCGGGTGGATCTAATTGTTTTACTCCTGATTCGGCAATGTGGTTGAGTTCAGAGAAGAAAAAACGTCTTTCCTTTTCCGCATATTATCCTCCAGGTACATCTTTCTCTCTCCTTGTTGTCCATATATCTCTCTACGTCTCTCTTGACTCTCAGTGGCATACTGTTACAACTGTCCTGTCAAACAAAGAAAAGCAGTCCATACCCGACACTCACAGTCACATCTCTGCCTCCTCTTTTTCCTCTCCACTCATCTTTCTTTCATCCTGGCAGAGGCGCGGCCCTGGTTGTGTGTGTAAACATCTTTTCATGCTAAAACGGGCGTCATGACAGAAGAGAGACAAGACTTATTAACGGCATGCTTCTAAGTTTGTCTTTGTGTTTGAACATGTGCATATGTGGGCTACATGGCTGTCTGTACAATTGTGCAATAGTGTGTTTAATACATTTTCCAGGGTCAGAGGCAGAAACATAGAGGAGGCAAAAGCCTGGGTTTTAAGTGTGCAAAAGCAATTTAAGGACTACCATAACCTACAAGTGAATAGATTTCACGAATGCAGACTTTAGCCTACTCCTTTCTGAATATCTACCATAAAGAATAACTGTCAATTAACAAGCAAGTAATCACTTGCTACGGATAATCCACCAAGTTACACCTCCTTGAATATCCCTCACTCTTTTGGCAGTAAATCTTCTCTGTTTGTGTGAAGACAATAACCAGAGGAAGAGAGAGAGAGCGAGGGAGTGGTGTAGTGAGAGAGAGAAAGAGTGCATGGGAGGGAGGCAGATGAGAAAGCTGAGCTGTTAATTGTTTTCCAGAAAAAGGTTGCAAAGGTCTGCACATCTGAACTGAATGTCACCTCATGTAAATCACAGCCTCTGCTGGGGAAGCCAATAACGGGGATAATTAGCGGGACTCTCTCCTGCACCGCACGCACACATCGAGGAAGAACGCGCTGCTGAGGAAGACGTTCAAACGTAGGGGAATATTCCATGTGTGATTAACCAAAAACCCTTCAGAGTTAAATCTGGAGTTTTGAGTGGGAGGAAAAAAGGAAAAGACACATAGCCAGACAGGTAGATAGATAGAGAAAGGGAGAAGAAGAAGAAGAAGAAGAAGAAGAAGAAGAAGAAGAAGAGAGACATGTGGATGGAGAAATATCAGAGACAAACATTAGGAGACGCAGAAGAAAAGGAAACGTCTGAACGTTCCTCCCAACGAGGTCAAGCCACTCAGTAAACAAACCAACAAACCAATGTTAGCAGTACACACACACAACGGGGTGAGGCGGTGTAAAACTACAAAGGGTCTCAGTCGATTGCCTACGCCTTACTTTGTCTCCCCTCATCAGTTACCTAAACACAAACAAAGGCCTTTAAATTCACCTCGGCTTTTTGAAGTGGAACAGTGACATGTGCTTAGGTCCCATTTGTTGATGATTAATGCCAAGTAAAAAGAATATATTAGAATTGAAAGAGTATATCATTCTTTTGATCGAACCATGCTTTTGACCATAATTGTCTGCATGTTGACGTCACTGCTTTACGTTTAATTATGGCAGAGCTAGTCCCTTGAACATTTTTTTTTGTCTTAACAGCACAGCTCAGAATAGTTAAGCTCAATGTCACAAAACTTATAACTATATATATATTATATATATATATATATATATATATATATATATATATAATGATAGGGTTACTAAATAACCTATAGGTGCCAGAGTATGACTTAAAAAAAAAAATAAATCTGAAATCAGCAGAAATCTCCCATAATATTAAATCTGATCATATCCTATGTTGCAGAGTCCCAAGACCACTATCACACTCCATATCTCTCCCTCCCTGTCTCCCCCATGCAGTGCCGGTTTTCCTTCCATTGTGGCGTGTGAAACTGAACGCGCCTGGCCAGCGATCCATTCTTCCTGGACAGATTGATCGAGAACAATCATCAGACTATACATCTTGCTCAGGCGCAGTGGGTCACTAGCACTCATCCTGGACACCTGGACTTACATCCTGGGCTACAGAACTGATGGTAAAGCACCAAAAGAGGGGCCGGGATGGAAACTGGCTGATAGGAAGTGAGGCGCCAGGTTGGGGGGTTTGTAGATCTGGCATGAGGCAATCGGTCTGGGTTCTCACTTAGCAGAAATAATCGGTAAACAATGAATCATCAGTGAGGGCTGAGTTTAGGATGGTTGGAAGCTATGCTGCTCGATGACACACCAACTCAGCCTGCTGGGAGAGTATCCTTCACTGAGAGGAGCTGCTGTGTCCATTCAATTACGAGCAGCAACACAGGCAGCCATGGAACACATTGGCTGTGAAGGAGCACTTAGTGGGCCGTGCGCTCAACTGTCCACACACATCAGAGCTTTGAGAAAACAAAGCA
Source organism: Etheostoma spectabile (assembly GCF_008692095.1). NCBI lineage: Eukaryota > Metazoa > Chordata > Actinopteri > Perciformes > Percidae > Etheostoma > Etheostoma spectabile. The sequence continues at coordinate 111,128 of NC_045742.1, forward strand.
TTGCTCATGCCACACACACACATTACCATGCATGTCCAAATGTATAGCATCACACCAAAAGGCACGCGCTTGCACTCTTCACGCCTCATTTGAAAAGCAAATTGAGCACATCTTTGAGGGCGAGTCACGGACTAAATCCTGGAAAACGTTACCCTGTCCTCACTCGCAGCACCTCACACATGTACAATAAGACTTTTCTTATGGTAAATATAGGCCCATTCTATTTAAGTGTCCTCCTATCTCTATCTCTCTGTCCTGCAATTTCCAACACCAAAAATGTCTTAAATAGCTCTCAGAGAAGTAGGACGCTACTCATTTGGGTCAGCTCTGGCTGGCCAAACCCCTTCATTCTGGGACAGAACAAACACTGACACAAAGGCAGTGGGAATGGCCAAGGAGGGCGGCCAGGTCAAGCAGGGAATGGCAAGCAGTAATGACAAAGCAGTCTGTGGAGAAAAAAAGAGCTACAACAGCGCTATATACAGTAGCGCTCGTCAAAAAACCCAGAACTTTTGTTGTTTTGTCATTTGTGAATTACATTTTATATGACCTAATAAACTCTTTGTTACCTGCATTCAGCTGGAGAGCATTAGTTTTACAACCAACAAAGGTTATAGGGAAAGAATTAAAAAGACAAATACACACACAAAGTTAAGCTTTAAAAATGCTTATTTCTAGTGTGTTCCCTCGTTGTTTCCTCAGCAGAAAAACAAAAACAGCTTCTGTGATATTTGATATTTCATTTCATGGAAACAAATCCATGTTTACTCTGAGAATGATGTGTTCATTTTTGGTGTGGAGTTTGCAACTGAAAGTGAGCCAGTTGTTGGGGGTGAGAGTGCTAAAGGTTTGGATGAGATAGAAAGAGGCAGCGCTGTTTTAGAGGCTTCTCGACCTCCAACTCTCTGCTGTCAATCAGCGCAGCCGTCCGTCCCCTGGGGCTGCGCTTTCCTCCAACCGGGGGGGGGGGCGACCCCGCAGGGAAAGAAAGAACACAACCAAACAGATGCAGAGAGTTGCCGGTCAGTGTGTGTGTGTGTGTGTGTGTGTGTGTGTGTGTGTGTGTGTGTGTGTGTGTGTTTGTGTGCGTGTAAGTGTGTTATATTTTTGCCCGCCAGTGGATTCTTATAAGTGCATGTGTCCTTCTGCATGTGTATTTGTGTACTGTGTATGAGTTTGTCTGAGGGTGAGAGCTGGATCTGTGTCTATGTGTATGGGTGTGTGTGTGTGTGTGTGTGTGTGGTGTGTGTGTGTGTGTGTTTATGTGTGTGTTTTCTTATGTGAGGCAGATTTGTGAGGCAGCCAACACCTGAGGGAGCGGAGTTCTGCCTGCATATCGATGAGCCAGCAACTCTGCCTCTTTGCCCCTCAGCCCTGCTGCACACACACCATAACCAGCTCAGGGCCAGGCCTTTTCAAAGCCTCACATAACATCTAGGCAGTTGCAGTCCCCCAACACTGCCCAACAGAAACAGCACATCAACGTGAAAACAAAATTAAAAAAAAAAGTATATTTAAAAAACAAAAACAAAAAAGGCTGTGCCCAAAACATCTCTCCTCCCCCAAAGAGAAACACCAAAAGAGAGATTCTGTCTCATTACTCTGTTCCTAGCTTCTCTTTGTCTCAGAGGGAAATGTATAGCTATTGAAAGGTGATCAGAGACACAGTAGGATACCAACTGGGACAAACAGACACAATAAAAGGGAAAATGAATGAGTATCCTGGATCAAGTAAAGCGGACCCAGGACTTTGGAAGAAGAAAAAATTAATTAAGAAAAACCTTAACAATCAGACGTTAGAAACATCAGCAGTCCAAAGAATGTAGGATAGCTGTACTCTAAGTGTGTTTTCACCTTCTCACTAACAGTCATGGATATGAAAGTGAAACTAAGCTGAGGGGACGGAAGGCGCTGCCAGGAAACCACATTAGCATCAAATGCAAATGAGAAGGGGGCTAATGGCTGGACAGGTGCAGACTGGGCCTCTAAATGACACACATGCACACACATGCACACGCGCACACACACACACACACACACACACACACAACACACACACACACACACACACACACACACACACAACACAAATCAGATGGATGAATTAAACATGGGTGGGCTCGGCTTGGGGGGCTGGCAGGGCTGACATAAAGTCAATGACATACATTATTCACTAGCGCACGTTAGCCCAGCCAACGCAACACATGACCTCTCACCCCAGGAAGTGCATCCAAACATAACAACCAAAACAATGAGGGGGTTCCCCACTACAGAGGGTAACAAAGAGGGGGAGAGTGACAAACAAGCTATGCATCAAAATGCATTAGCTCGGAAAATGCAATCCTCTAGACATTGCGAAGTTTACTTTTGCTTCCAGATGTGTAAAAATGTGGTGTAAAACCAAAGCAGGTGTAGACTAACGGCAGGCGGGAGATGAAGCAAAACCTGGTCCAGTACCAGTACTAACTACCCACCGTGAAGCTGAGACTCACTAGCTCACAGAACAGGAAACTGTCGGACATGACATCACCCTCCCCGGGAGGAGCACTTCCTGCCCGACATTCTTCACTCAAGACCCAAACACACACACACACACACACACACACACACACAACACACACACACACAACACACACACACACACACAACACACACCACACCCACAACACCATATACAACACACACCACAGGAAATGGCCTCTAATCAACACACAAACACCACACACTCCTGAGGAAATAACCACTGATGTGGATACACAAGCACAGACACGCATGCAAGGAAATGGCCTACATCAACGGCAGGCTGCAGGAGTGTGTACAAACACAAACACACACCAGCACAAACTCAAAAACAGCCATAAACCTGAAATAACATTGTTGGTGCATGTAAACTTGACACCCACCACCCCTCCCTGCACTGGAAAGGGGGATCATGGGAAATTCAGGGCTATCCAGTGGATCCTTATCTGTAGCCACAGAGTTTCTCCCCCCTGCAAAGAGGCTCTCCATGCCTGAGAGACACCCTGTGGCAGGCCTGGGGGAGCTGGCCGGACAGGAAAGGGCCACGGGACACAGGTGGTAGTAGGTAAGCAAGGACACATGGGGCCGGAGGGACAGTCATACCCCCAAAAAATTGAGAGATTTGTCCACAATAATATGGATGCAGCAAATAAATGAACAAAACACTGTTGTGAGGTGAGACACATTTAAGAAAAGCTATAGAGTGGGATAGCAAAGGTGTACACAGGTGAAATGGACATGTGATTGTGACTTGAGACCCATCCAGGCGCATGATTGACTGACTAGCAGTGGCTGCATTTGATTAACCCCACACTAACTGGAAGAGATGGAGACAGGTGGAAGTGGAGGTGTGAGGGCAGTGGGGGTGTTTGAGGGCTCCCCTCATATTATCCTGCCTCAAACATGTTTCCCTGGGTAAAATACACACTAGCTTCTCACCTTTTAGCTGCTTGCCTGCCCAGTGTCAAGCACAGCCACAGCATCTTATGCCAAGGTCTCTCTGAATGTCCAACAATTCACCACATCAGAGGTTCTATGCACAAAATATGGCATGAGTTATCTTCATCTTCACGACTGACTGAATCAGATCAGAAGGACCTTAAAAAATGCTACATATAGTATAAACATGTAGTCTTAAACTATAAAGACCATGAAAACAGGGCAGATTGTGGTTTCTTTGAACTTCAGTACAAATCTAAAAAGTATTCAAGTGCTTTTTGCTATCATAGCCTAAACAAATATGCTTCATAATTAAAATCTGCACCATATTGCTCCTTGTAGATGCTTTTAAGCCCAAACAATTTCTCCTTTCAACAGGAGGTGATCTAAAGCGATGGGTGAGCAAGATCCTCCCAGTGAGCGAGTACAGTACCCAGAGCGCTGCCGATCCACACTGTACCAGATTTGTTCTCCTAACAATCAAATAAGTTTCTCATTAGCTGACTTCATTTTTTCTCATTCCTGCGGTTTTGCTGCAGTGGCCTGTTTCTCCCATCTTAACGAGAGAGAGCTAATTAGGCAATCAGACCCATTACTCTTCCAGAAGAGTTAGAGCTAGCCCAGCTAATTAGGCCTGTAAAATCTAATCATCTCTGCGAAACAGCAGAGGGCTAACGAGCCCTTATTTAACGAACTAAATAACTTCAAGGCTGGAGAGGGGCTGTTGATGGTATTTCTTTATGAATTTGAAGGAGGGGAACTCGTGCTAATTGAGTCAGTTTCACCCTCACAGTTGTTTGTTTGTTTATGAATCCCTGATTATTACAACTGCCAAGAATATATTGGTACTAAATGAGCAAACTTATAAACCCTCCTCTCCTTATTCCCCTTCAGTCCTCCCTTTAAAGCAAGCCAACACCCCCATTCACTCTCCTCTCACCTGACCTATTTTCCTGTCCAGAAAGAGTGCTCACTGAAGAGGAAAACAGAGATATTGCTGTTGTTTTCCCTCCCCCTGTTCTAATTTGTTGTTCGTTAATGCTGCCCTCACACCTGAGCCATTGGGCGTCGGGGGAATACCGCCAGCAAGCATCTCCAACACATGCTCAGTGTGGGAAGCTGTTCACAGCAGAGATCAGCCTGTTCCACCAAGGTGGCAGTGCTCAAATGAGGCAAACTAAAGGGAAAGTGGAATTTGTCGCCAGGGTGGGGTCTATAGAAACAGAGGGAGAGAGTGCACAGATTCAACAAGTTTGCACACACACGAAAAACAACAATCTGAAATATGGAACAGAGTGATGGGCAGGCGTGTTGTAAGAGGCCACGTGGTGGGGTGCAGCTGTCTCAGGGAGCGCTGAGGTGAGGCCTTCCGCTTCATTGGTGCGGAACAGGGGTGGCACACACACACACACACACACACACACACACACACAGGTAAAGAGTAGCTTTTGACAGAGCAGAAGCGAGCACAGGACAGCTGTGTTCATCAGATAGCACAGGTCACTGCCTCATTAACACTCCCACAAATACACTCAAATGTGACAAATTCAAATCAGACATAAAACCTAAATAACCTATGATGCACTACGTGATAATGCAGTTTTATGGAAAGGTTAAAAATAAAATAAAATGCAGCACAGAAAAATCACTTTAGCCTGAAATCTGCACTCCAACATTTGGTTAAGTATAAACAAATCATTTTCCTCACGCTGTATGTCCACGTGCACATGCAAACAGCACAGACCGGACTGTAAATCTACAGGGCTTTTTTTCCAGACTGTTCGTAAATCCTGTGAGCTGCGGCATCGGTCAGAGGTAGTTTATGATGGCAGGAGAAAAGAAAAGTGTGTGTGCGCAGGCCTGTGTCTGCCGGTGTCAAACAGCTTTATAGAAAAAGATTTATACACAGAAACACACACAGAAACACACACACACACACACACACACACACACACACACACACACACACACACACACACACACACACACACGCCAGGCTGTAGCTGTAACCCTAACTGCTCTTCAGCTAAGTCATCAGCCCGACCACACAAACACTGTTTGACCACACTTGAAGCAGGGCTAAACTGCTCTGTGATTGCTCATCCACTTTACACACACACCACTGGATTATTATTTACTGCTGTATCACACATTTTGCACACATAGACGATTATAGTTGCTATGGCCTGCTTTATTAAGCCTGCAAGTGTAGTTTTCCCAGCCCAACAACATGTCCAAAATAGCTGTCAGCCAGCTTACCCCATTTGAAATATATATATATATATATATATATAATATATAATACATATATACATATATATACATATCAATATATATATATATATATATACAAAATTTGCCATTTTTCATTTCTATAGTATGTTTGTGCTACATGTGCTGCCTGTGTATTCTGCACACAGTTCCGGTCCACACCCACGGGCCGTCACATGTGTTGTGTTTGAGATGACAACGCAGCATCATGTCGGCCGAGGTTAAAGGGCAAAGTTTGCTTACCTGTCGATGATGACAGGGTCGGATGGGGTCTCGTTCCTGTTGCCACAACTCTTTTTATCACAGCATCGACTGCAGGGAGGTGAGAGAAGAGGGGGCAGAGACAAAGGGGAGTTAGTTGCAGAGATGTGAACCACAGAGAAATAGATCCAAGGCACATCACAGAGAGAGGGAGAGGAAGTCAGAGGAGAGTACAGGAAAGAGAAAGAAGAGTAAAGGGCGTGAGACTTTGGCAGAGTTTCAGAAACAACGTGAATTGGATTTCTGCTGGGCTTCCCGAGTTAAGACGGTGGCTCTAGCGTTACAGTAGGTGAGATCAGTGGGGTGATTTTAGGAGAAGTTTGGGGGAGGAGCAGAGCTAAAGCAGTGAGCTTGAACGGGGCTGGATACAATCTTGAATTAGCCTCTGGGGCTCAGGTTAGCTCCATTTCTGTCAGACATCACACAACCAGACATCTTATGTTCTCTATTTTTCCTCAGTGCTCGTCCCCTCCCTCTATCCCGCCTTTCTCTCTCTTTCTCTCTCTCAGAAGTGGGTCACAGAGTGGTCCCACTGGACCTGGGGAGTAGTGCATGCTGGGTAGAAGGGGGTTGCATACTGATGTGACGAGTCTGAATCATTTGACTGCAGCACAATGTAACAGCGTTGGTGTGTGCCGTCAGCCCCTTATTTCCCCCAAAAAGTATCATTGTGTCTACCTTTTCTTCTCTGTCTGCTCGTCTGTGTACAGTATGCACGTCGGTGTGTACCTGTGTTTGACTACAGGCGTACTGTACTGTATGTGTGTGTGGAAGGAGATGGAGAAAGACACCGAAGAGAGGGAGAGAAGGGGGAGGAAGATTTACCCTCCCCCCTACTTTCGGGAGTCCCTCAGGACAGGAGGCTTGGAGAGCCAGATCAGATTTCTGATCTCACCCGTTTCCTGCAGCATATGAAAACAAGTGGTCTAAATTGCCTTGTGTGATAACCAGGAAGTGGCTACACTTAGCCACCAGCAATTTCTCTAAATCTAACTTTACATGTATTTCTAGAAGGCTGGTTTGTGACAGACAATCAAATGCTGTGTGATGCATTTATTGATTGTAAATGCATGTGACAGCCTGTAAGATCTCTGCTTTCTTTAGTATATTTGACTGTGTGTGTGCAAATGTGTGTGTCTATATTTTTTGTGTAATCCGAGTCCGTCCCCCTCAGCACATAGCTCATTGTCAGGACACAGCAAACTGCATGTATTACACAGACTAAGGAGGATGGGTTTGAGTAATGAGCTTTTCCTTGTCCTAATTAGCTGAACATGAGAGGGATCCACACACATATACAAAGACCCATGTACAAAGACACACACATCTCTACCTAAAGAAATAGGCCACGGCCCATCTCCCCAACCCACTTTAAGGAAAATGATAAGATTTCTGTTGTAATTTTGCAGTGCTCCTCATGTCTTTTCCCCTTCTTTACACCAACAGAGACACCTACAATGTGAGAAAAACGTTTGTCTTGATCCAGACCATAAAGCATTGGCTGGACCTGCAGCTGGGTGTGTTTTGTCTTACCTGCACATGATCTCATGGGTCAACAGGACCCGACACATCTCTGGGTTTTTATCCTGGCCCTCATAGACAATAGCCTAAAGGATGAAGAGGAAAAGAAATTACAGAAAATTCAAATAACCATGAATCATATTTTTGTATATGGCACGCTGAAAGTTGAGAAAGTGAGCCATGATTCAGGAGCAAATTAAAAACAGAAAAGTGTGTCTTTCATCTGGGAGTGGCGTTGTCTATCTGGCAAAAGTGTGTGTCATGGGAATCCAGTCCTCGTGAACAAGAACACTCTGTTCTGAGAGACAGTAAGAGAGAAAGTATGTGTGTGTGTGTGTGTGCCCATGCGTGTGTGTATTCCTGCGTGTGCATATGTGTTTGTGTGTGCACTTATGTTTATATGCTGTGTACAGTGAGCAGTTGGACTGCCAGACTGGAGTATAGTGCACCATCTGGTCCATACAGCACACCGTCCAAAAATCTAGTCTGGTTACCCCTCCAACCCACTCAAAATGCTCTCCAGGGCTGTGATCACCCTGCACACACACACACACACACACACACACACACACCACACACACACACACACACACACACACACACACCACACACACACACACAATCCCCTCCTATTCCTTTCATTCTCTCTATATACCTAAGGGCACTAGTGGCAAAATTGCCAAAACAAGACCTGATTTCAAAACAGCGTTGAAGAGGCTTTTCTTCATATCTAAGTCAACATAATAGAGAATCCCCTCAGTGTTTGCCAGCCCACGTGTGCTGCTCTGTATTTCTTTGTGTGATGGAATTGGCCATCACACACTCTGGGATAGCTTGTTCTGTTTCACATTGAGGAAATGAGGGTCAAGGTCCTCAAAGAGTAAGCTGGTATGCATCACTGTCTATCTCAAACAATAACACTAACACACAACTTCTTCTGCACCTCATATTCACACACCATAGGCGCACAATCACCCCCACACACACACGCACACATAAATACATAAATATATATATATATATATATATATATATATATATATATATATATAATATATATATACTGCCTGACGCTTGTAAAACACACACACCATCCCCACTTACTGGCTGCAGTGCAGAGGTAGACTATGAGGACACATGTCCTCTACTTTTCCGGGCCTCTGTAAATGTATTCCACAGGTAAGACAGGTCGTTTATCAAGCTGGCTGTGCTGTGCTGAAGTTGAGGGTCTCAGACACAGGCATGCAGCAGGGGTAAGGGGGGGGGGGGGGGCAACATTCAGACCAACACAACCACCAATTCTTCTGTAGTTCAACGCAAACCTCTTACCTGCTTAGTCATCGAGTCAATGAGACGAACATACAAGTCCTGCTCTGTCCTGATCCCTGCAGAGAGACAGAGAGAAATGCTTCAAATGGAACCCGGAGGCTTCACATCACATCTCAGGCTACGCTTTCGATCACAGGCTTTATTCATTCGGACTTCCCGGCTCAGACGCCTTACAGAGAGGGAAGGAGTCCAAACTGCTACTAATGACTTGGAATATGTTGGAAATGTTAATATACTTTCTTTACCTCTGTTGATTTTATCTCTAAAAACATCTATTAAGAACAAAATTGGGAAAATGGACTTAGCAGGAAGAACCTGACAGTTTTCTGATTTAATATCAATATAATTGAATTATATATGAGCATAAAACGTTGAAAAAGAGGAAGGAAACGTTTTGTTTTGCAAAGTTAGGTTGTTTACTACTTACTGGAGAAAATATATGTAATGTTAATAAATAATATATAATAATAATAATAATAATAATAAATAATAATAATACATAATAATAATAATAATTAAAATAATAATAATATATATAAGTAATAATAGATGCCTAATAAAATAAACTGATAAAAAAGTAATGTGTACAACAAAATTGATCATGTATAAAGCCCTATAATTCAGGTATGATAAAACATAAAACTAAACGAAAAGAGGAGGTCATCCTCTTTCACTCCCTGCGTTTTTTATACTTATATTATTTTCGTTTTATAACAAACACCGAGGACAGCCGAACTCACCGTTACGAGAGGAGCTGGCAGTCTGTAATGGATCCCGTTGTTGTCTTTCCCCCGTGTTTCCTATCGACATACAACAACACACACACACACACACACACACAAACAACAACACACTAACACAAACAGCGGTGTCAGAGCAGGACCAGCATCTCCTCCTGGACGTGCACTGCGTCCATCATCGTGCTATTTGGACCCTACTGCGTGTTCCAGTCGCTCTAGACTTGGTTAAGTCATCCACACAACCAAAAGAAGAAAGGTCTGGTTTGGAACTTCAAACACTTTTCAGGACGTTATTTGACCAAATCTATCCTGCAAACTGACTTTCTCAATAATCTGATATTTTGGAGATACTACATCAGTTTAGGCCTGTTTACAACTTTATTAATTTATAATAAACGGAAATTGTTTAGAATGTTACTAAAAGATATTTAACAAATTCAAAAAGAATATATTGACGTGTATTAATTATATATTCAATAAACCATACAGTTTATGTAATGTAATATTAAAATGTGTTAATGACACTGACCAATAGTTGAAGTACATTTAGATCTAATAAAAAATAAGTCGATACCAAATGCAGATGAATAAAACAAGCATTTCCAGTCAAACACTCACTTTTAACGCCACTTGCAAACAGATCAATGTTACACTTGATCGACGTATCAAATATTGATATTGATGTTTGTTTAGGAAATTAAATATCGTGTCTGACAACACCTGCAGGAATAAGGCAACACGCTGCGCTCAACTGTCATACAAATATCAATCAATATCTTGTTGTGGACACTGGCGCGCTTGATTTACAACTTGAAGCAAATTCGTTTAAAATTGACTTCGAAGGATTTAAAATTATAAAGAAAAACTAAATTAAACAGAAATGAAAACCACATCTAAGAGCCTCCGGGATCCATGACCCTGCTCTGTGCTAATTCATCACTTTAACTCAACAGTCCAGAGCGCCAGGCCTCAGTCCATGCTCCGCTGCAGCAAAAGCTTATTTTAAAGATTTTATTAAAAACTATCACGTGGTGAAAATATTTTTTGTGACATGTGCAAACTCACCTTTTCCTTCTCTACAAAGTCAATGTAGGTGGTTCTCTCTATTTCCACCGGCTGACCCTGCCGGTCGTACAAAGCCAGGACGAAGTGGAAGAAGTTGGACTTGCGGAGGTTGGAGGGCGGCTGCTTCTCGAAGTGTGCCCGAGCTAGACCCACTCCGCTGCGGACACAAGCACAAACCAGCACCATCCACCACGAAGGCAATTAAAATAAGCGCATTCAATACAAATGCAACATGACACATCTGCTTTTAAAATTAAATCTTCCGTTGCTTATGTTTCAGTCAATGTCCATTTCAAAATCCCCACGTCATTTTATTTAAAAAAAAACAACATATTTATAATGCGCACAAAGGCCCATTAGTTTAATTAACAATAACATAATCAGACATTACGCTATAGGCCTAAACGCATTAATTATGCTAATATAGATTAAATAATAAAATATAATTGCTTTCATGATAGCATGGCTGCTGTTGATAGCAGTGTGATATTTAATTTTTAAAATGACCAACTTGTTTTATAGTAAATCATTCTATTTTATAATTTTAGAGAAAATAAAACTGTAGAATTCAAGCTGGACAAAAATATTAGTGTATGCAAAAAGTACCAAAAAAAGGAAACTACCACCGAAGTAAGGTGACGATCTCACACGCACTCTTACAGCACACTTTCCAAACACAGAAGTTAATCCAAGCCCACATTTAAACCTGGAAACCTAAAAGTGCTTGGAGGTAACTGTGCTTTCAGTTCGGAAATATGCTAAACCACTCGGAGCCACATACAGCATGATCGTGTTGGAGTTAGAGCTAAAAACTTTAAAGCCAGCAGGAACAGTGGTTATCCAACTATAGTCCTCTGGGAACGCTTGCAGCCGCTCCGTCTTTAATACCGCACTTTTGAACGTGCTCTCCCCCGGTCTCACGCCCCGGTGCAGCGCAGCGCCAAGGCCGCCTCAGGCTCACCTCTGGGCGGCTGTGTTGGAGTCCAGCACTCCGGCGCCCTGCATCCATGTCCGAACCGCGTTCATCCCGGCCACCATGGGCTCTTCTTTCATACTACTCCCACTCCTCTGGATGCTCTCGTGGATGCCAAACATCAAAACGCACCTTCACACTGTCGCTATCTCTCTCACTCTCTCTTCTCTCTCAATCCTGCTCTCCTTGGCTCCCTCCTTTCTCCTGCCTCTCCTTCTCGTCTGTTTGATCGCGCTGTCAGAGGAGCAAAGTGGCGTGGTCTACTTCACTTGGCGTTTAGTTGCGTGTGTGTTTCTCAAAGTAAACAAAAGATGCGACATGTGGAAGGAAAAGGGGAGCTGTCAGCATCCAGGGTTAGCTGCACCTCATGTCAGCGACTCAACAAGAAAAAGAGGGAAGCAGTAGGTGTGAAGATGAACAACGTTGAGAGCGATGAAAGGGGAGCGCAGGATGAGAGGGTGGCGACAGTCCCCCGGATCAAGGTGCAGCTGACAAAAACTGTTGCAAAATGTTACTTTTCTGCAACAAACAGTCCACAGTGTCAAAGAACCCCAAGGAGATGAAACGCGCTCACCCTCCTTCGCTCCTTCTATTTAAAGTCTTCTCCTCTGTTCAGCTGAATGAAACGGAAGATTACGCGCAATTAAGAGGCAGTCCCGGGCAACAGCGACTCCGCTCGTCGTCAGCTCGTGCTCAGCTCCTGCTCTGGTGCTTTGCGCTCTATTCTTCCCTGAGGAATCACTTTAGACCATCTCTGGGATGCCAAACAGGAGGGAACTAGTAGGTGAGAGAGGCGTGGTGGACAGAGCAAGCAGGAACGCCCCCAAACTCAGTTAATAACACGGACAATCAGCTGTCCACCAACCCGACCAGCACGCTGCCCGCCCGCCTGCCTGCTGTCCCCGCCTCGTCCCACGCAGCGTCCCGCCCCAGCCACTTAGCCAGAAGCTGTGCACGGCGTGCACGCGCTGTGTTTGTATGTGTATGTGCGCGCGTGCGTGTGTATTCTGCTGTGTCTGTTTGTGCACGTGTTTAGAGTTGACTATCAGACATGCAGTTTTCCCCTGCGATGCAGGGGCAGAGTCGAGAGGAGACCCGGGCCGCTGGGTGCTCTGTGTGCTGCAGAACAAGACCATCAAACGTTAACAGTTGGGCCTCATTATGGGACAAAAAAACATGAACAGCACCATCAGAGGAATCCATTTGAAGAACCGTCTGTGCGCGTTTAATTGTACTGTGTCAAATGAATTCACCACTAACAAACGAACACCCGTGAATTTCCCACGTTTCGCATGATTGTTTCTTTGAAAGAAAAATACAAAAATCACGTAATTTCAACATTTGAAATAAAATGTTCATGTCGTGTTTTCCCAAAAGAACTGAATCAACCAAGCGCTCATTCAGAGTAACAACTCTTGCAGATTATGAGCTTAAGAAAGTTTCAGCTCACAAAAAGCCTGGCAGCCACTGCGCACATTTTTCTGTTACAGCCCGATGGTTTGAAATTAGCTTTGATTAGATGCATCACATAAATCTTGCGGGACTAAGTGCTGAATCCAACATAAATATGAGGATTATAGCTGTGTCCCGTTGTCCCAAAATTGCTCAATAACAGAAAAAGAAACAACACACAAACATGTGAAATAAAATGTGCATGCATGGTTGCTAACAGAACCATGAAAGTGCACGGTGGGCTCACATGCACAACCCGAGCAATCATGCAGAGACTGGGCATGGTACAGATCTCCACATGCTCTCCAGACCTGGTTTCCCCAGTCGTTACAAAGTCATTTCTAAATTGTCAAATTTAATTGTCTAGGGGCCATGTGTTCAAGAAGTACTGTTTGGTTCATCATAATGAAATGGGCAGAATGAGAGAGTCCGTTTGACGGTTTGTTTTATCAGGGGGACATCTTTGAAAATTAAGATTTTATCAGGAATTGTTGAAATGGATCAGTTTGACAGAGATTAGTAAAACTGCACAATTAAGAACACAATTTTGTGTAATAGGATTTTATTTCTGTAATCCTAATCATCTACAACGAGTTTTACTTTCATTTTTAACAATTATAAATTTCTTTGAGTTAGATGTCATCCTCCCCAGTGCAGCCAGCAGTCTCAGAGAGAGAGAGTCTCAGCGGAGTCTAATAAACGCCATAAACGGTCAAGGTTGGACACCACACCCCCACAATCATCTCATCATTCTCTATAGATGTTTATGGATGTCTCCTGCTGTGGGAGGAGAAATGGGAGCACCCCACCACGTGAGTACACAATATCATAAATAGTGATAAATAAAAGCAACGTGGGATAAAATGTCTCTCATACTGCCACACGCATACAGGCGCGCCCACAAACACACACACACACACACGTTCAGCGCTATCCTTCAGCACATTTGCTTGATTGTGGCCGAATCTCTCGGTCGGAATGCGGGCCAGCGCGAACACCCGAGCCCTCCCGGGCCCTTGGGGTGGCATATATTTAAATCCCCAACACACACTGTTAGCCCAAATATCATTGCCTCAGTATCCAAAAACAGAGATGTCAGTGGGGGCCTGATGATCCAGCCATGTTAATACTGTGATTTATGAACTCCATGGCACCCAGTCATAAAGGTTTGCAAAATATCTCCGACTATTAAGCACAGGCAGGAATGCGCAAGCCATGTAAACCACGTAAAAGCGTGTGTGTGTGTGTGTGTATGTGTTTGTGTGTGCGTGCGTGTGCTTGTGTGTATGACTTCCATTCAAGTGTCTACATATGGGAAGGCTAGTAAAAACTCTGCGTTCCAACTCTAACAGACATTTTGAAGGAAGTGATCAGAACGGAGTTGTAGTACAACCACCAGATGGTCTCTTAAATCAAAAGGTTGGGCCTGATGATAATAATGGCCTGGTTGAATTGAAGACTCATAAAAATGACTAGTTGTAAAAACCAGGCATATGCTTATGAGAATGGGCCTTATGTCCAACAATATGTTATCTAGTCGACATAAAAAGACAAATATAGATGTTAATAATTTAAATATGTGGACAAGATACAAATAGTTTATAATTTCTTCGATACCTACATTGAAAAAAACAGTGTTATCGTGAGTGTGTATAGTTTCGAAAACGTGCAAGGAAATATTTTACCAATACTAAACTGAATTAAAAAAAAAATTGAATATTAAATCAGGGACAACAAACTTGTGTACTTGTAAGTCATAACCAATTGTAATTCATTATTTTTCTCCCTCAGTGCCACGCATATGTGGCCCCTCCTGATGATGACCTCTCCAATTCCACTGGTGGACTCGAAGACCTCGAAGACAGAAACATTTGGGGTAAGGTTGCCATCTAGTGGCATTACAGGACATTCCATGACTAAACGGACAACATTTCTCGTCCTGTTTAAATCACTTGTTTTCTCAAAAGTAGCACCTGCATAGTAAGAGGAAAGCAGGTAAATCCCATCAGTCCAAGTTGTTGTTTCTCTGCTACCATTAATGAACATGGTCAACAAATGTGGACAAACTGTGGACCCATGAGAACAAGTTGGAAAGGTAATTTATCTCGTAGACGCCACCAGAAGATAAACTGTCTAAAGCTGTTCTTCTTAAGGGGGATTTGCCAGATGCTCTCAAATGTTCTTGTTTTTTAAAATATTTTTCTGAATGAATTCATGTCTTTGTTTCGAGTTTTTGAAGTAAATGACGGGTATGGATTTTTTTAGTTTTTGAATGGAAAACTTATATCTTCTGACTAACTTCTCCATTTGCTTTAGACAGTTCAGTTCAGCTGTGTGTTCAACAAAATGATGTCTGCTTTAGATTTACCCAGCAGCCCCTTTTGGAAATACATGATCACAGTCTTCTAACCTTTTTCATGCCACCCTTTTCTGAGAAAAAGAAATTATTCACTTTTCTTGCATCAAATATCTTCACAATTCTCACATATGTAAAACATATTTTGGTCTTGTAGTGCTACTTTTTAGTGTCAAAGCATGACATCATAAAAGCTTTGAATATTTTCTTTTAAAGACATTTTATCTACAAAATTGAAGTGAGCTTTTTCCCCTAGTTTCATACTCAGCACTTAAAACCCTCTGAGCCCGAGACACTCGCCCTCGTGTAAAAATAGCACCTCTGATTTATAGTTGAATAATTTATCAACCATACAAGCCAGCGACTTACTAACGGTTGCGTCTGAAAAGTAACGAGTTAGCGGTTCCGGCGGTCTCTTCCGGGTCTTTCTAGCCTCTACAGGGGATTTTCTATTGAGCCTGGAACTTCAGCCTCTTTGGGCTTTAAATTCACACTGTTACATCCAAGACTGATCCACTTTATGTCCATAATTCATGCGTTTTGGCTCATTTCTGCGCTATCTCGCGGCTCCGTCTCTACTCTCTGTTGTTTAGGGAAATAGAGTCCCCAGTATGCCCATATATGGGAGACAACGTCACCATCTTGTACGGAAGGCCAGAGGGGACAAAAAGGCCAATAGGCTGTATGGAAGGCCAAGAGGAGCACATTTTTTACACACATTTGCTTGTGTAGCATTGCTGTGGGTGTAATATCAATAAATATGACATTATTGTGTTATTATTGGCATAAGTCAATGTCATGAGAACAAAAGCGTCTGGACTTTCTTTGAAATAATATATGTATTTTGTCAACTGTATAAGTTATAATGATTATTTCTTCACAGTGTGACTCCCAAGACATATGAGAAGTGTTTTAGAATGGAAAATGGCTTATTTATTATTTATCTGTCTGTGATATCAATACATATCTGGAAGATTCATGTTCCGTTTTATTTATTTATTTATCTTTAAGGCCCTACAACCATTTTTAACATGCAAGTGACCTCACTGCAACCCAAATATTCTAATAACCCAGTTTGTCCTAAAAAAAATGATGTTCATATCTTGACTGTAGACAACAGGGTTGATGTTTTACAAGCTTTTATATAAAATAAATCCAGACGGACAATAAACTGTAAAAATGGCCTCAGGTCTCAGAAGGTTAAAAGAGATGATGATTTCGGTCACAAAAACTACCACTTCTATTCAGCCAAAAGAGTTCAGTAAAGTGTTGTCATCAGGCCTGGGAACCCAGGGACCACTACACATGCTGCGTATTGACGGCTGCATTAAAACATTCAACTCTTTGACTTCATTTATATTCTTTGACTTCCAATATTCAGAGGCACGTTGTACACAATAGACAAGAGCCAACTGACTCATCGCTGCTCATAATGTCCATTATCTTCATCCCTGTTTCAGCTGCCTGCCTACAGCACATAACCACTCCCCTTCTTTTTATGCATGGAGAGCTTTGTCCTGAGACATACTGCTTACGCCTATAAGCCCACTAGTTGGACACTAGTGGACTCAGAATGGACTCAGAAAATAAAGACACTGGTTCATGAAGCTTCATTCGGCCATCACTGGTTGCAGCCCTATACTGTTTCTTCATTATTTAATATCAGAACTAAACATAAAGGTAAATGACCTCACACTGATCTGCGCCATGATCTTTCATTTGAACAAGGAGACTTATGGACATGTACGGATAAAGAAAAAGATGTCCACATTTCACTTTCAGCAGTGCCACACTGCATGCATTACAACAGTTACAGTAGATTACATTGTTCTTCCATTTATATGGGGAAATAGAGGCAACAAAGTAGAAACATTTCCCAAAACTTGTGCTCTCTGTACCATAAATCAAACAAGTATGTATGTAGTATGTGTGGTTTATCAGACCTGAAAGTGGTTACATCACTTCTCACACATCCTCTTCTTCTCTTTCTGAAGAGGAAGTGGAGAGACGGTCCATCACAACCTCCTGACCGGCCAAGTTACAGACCAATACTGGGAAGATGGCCTTATGTTGCTGTGTAGGAGAGATGTTGTTTGATTGGGCTTTTCATGGGGGTGTATAGATCTACCAACTTCAAAAACAATGTACTGGCATTTTGGGTTGTTTGGATTTGCTTTTCATATCTGAAGATATGATGCTGTTTGGGTTAGGGTTAGTGTGATTAAACCTCAATCACTCTCATGGTAAGGCTGAGTAAGACATTTCCTCTGCGGTCAGAGGGAAAAGTGCACTGAAGATGCGAGCATTGACTGATGCTGTTACAAAATAGCAGACACATCAGCCCCTTTTGTGACTAAAATGCCCTTCTGTTAGCACCCACTATCAATACACTGCACGTGAGAGTCTGCTCACAGGCGCGGATGAAACAAAGACTATTGAGGAACTCTGAGAGCTCAGTTTCAGTACTGTACTGTAGGTAGTCAATAGACCACTATGGACCATTCCATTACCTCATTTAGATCAGTTTATATGCTGCAAGTTGAAACCTGGATTTTCAAATTATTGTTTGCCAGCTGCAATGTAAAACTATGACTAACTACTTAAAAAAATTGTTTCACGATGTGAATCAGTCCCAACACTGTGATTTGGTGGTATGTCTGAGAAATTTCTAGTTGTACAGGGGGAGAAGGACCAAAAGAGCAAGCGAGGGATGGGAGAGGCACAAAACAACACTAAACTAGATGTGTCTCTCATGACAGGCAATAGAGGAAATACCAACTGTTCCAGGTCTTCCTCCAGAAAACAGGCAACAGACACAGTCCAAAGCTAAACAACAGTTTGGGAACTGGGAGTTTCCACCAAAAGCCACACTCTCACTTAGGGACAAGTCTTAACACTCTGAGCAGCTGATGACATTAAAACCCTTTGTTTATTGGTCATATAGAAACAGCTATTTTTTGCTTGTTTCTCTTCTCTAATAAAGGCCTTGTTAAAAGTGATAAAAACTGTGGTATAAAAACTCTGTCCAAAGTTTTAATAAAGACAATGTTCTCTTTCAAGTCTAAACATCACTTCTTCTAATTATGGCTGAGGCAAGGATGAAGCTGCTGATTGTAACCGTGAAACAAAGGACACAAACAAAAAAGAATGTATTCAATATTTTATTTCTTCAATTACCATTAAGAATATTAACATTTACAAGCAGCTCGATACAAGATAAAATGACTATAAATATATAAAAGCAGTTAACTAAACATAACATTTTAAGAGATTCTCTTTCTTCTGTTAAACTCATGTCTTGCTTTGCTGACGTTTGTTCTTCTTGTGTCTCCTCAATCTGTACTGGAATATAGTACATTAGGAAATGAGGTTGAAACAACTCTTATTTTACAATTTCTTTCAAACAATCAAGTAAAATGGTTTAATTTAGCACTTGTTAGAACTTACATCTTGCCAGTTCCTGAGTTTTAGCTTGATGCTGTCAAAAGGGTTACTATGTAAAACAGTCTCTTAATGAGAGCAAAATCATGTAAACTTGTAATAAAGAGTAAAATACATTCTCCCATTTTATCACCGTCATGTACCCATTTGTTTTTTTAGAATATTTGGCATCAAAACACACAAGAGAAAGTAGTGAAAACATCTTTTTTCTACAGACAATCTGGCAGAGAATTAAAGCTACTGAGAACATTTGTACACAGTTTGGTTTGGTTGGTCTAACCCTAACCACGGGGGGGGGGGAGTCAGTGACTGGCAGAAGGGGGAAAACACTGAGAAGAACTGATAGGTATTATAGGGGGAATAAATGCTCTAACCTCACACGACGGGGAGGAACTAATCTGATATAGCTCCACTCGCTCCATTTGGAGTTACAGAGAGCATCCTTAGCCCGGACACAGACAGCCTTAACCTTGTGCTTGACTTCAAACTGACAAATGTTGGTAGAGGGAACGGTCCAGGTCTGAGAAATAAAAATAGCACATATGAAATCACATCTTTTTGCATGTGTATTTCTATCATGGTTTGTGGGATTTCCCTTCATCTGACATTTAATTATTTTTAGCGACATGTCTTTATTATTTTCACTCCACAGTTCAATTCACTACCCCCCTCTTACCTTAGTGGCTTTTGAGTCAGGGCATGGGTTGTCACACTTTTTACATCGCCGCCTGAGCTGTGCAATCTCGAAAATGAGAGGGAAGTAGGAGTAGGGGCTGCTCCAGGAGGTTGGGTAACTCCACTCTATCATCGTAGTGTTGACTTTACCAATGCTCACCTTGTCGGGTTTCACTATTGAGGGGGGGAGAGCAAAAGATGAGATGTAGATGAAGACAGAACAGAGACAGGAACAGAGAGAAATACAAACAGATGAAAGAAAATGCTGTATTGTGTGCAGAAAAATAAAAATGTCACAGAGATGTCTCACCTATCTCTGACAGGTAAAAGCGTTTAGAGTAGATCTCCAGCAGGAAGTGCTCCGTCCTCAGGTAGACGGTGATGTGGATCTGCTGGCTCTCCTCGGCATAGGGGCAGTGCTGCTCCTCCAGGCACACGATCCTGTGTCCGCTGTCGTCTACTGAACAGCTGAAGTTACTCTGACCTGAAGAGCATGTCCAATGCTGGCCGCTTTCATCCACAGAACACTGGGTGTCAGATACACTGTATTAAAAAGCATACATATTTTACTTTTTATTGCGACAACACACTGATTTTGTAGTTTTGCTTTGATTTTAATGGAGGAGCTGTAACAACTTATCATGGGCAAACAGTTGAAGGAGAAAAACATATATAACTCAGGAGCTTTAACAGCTGTATTATTTTTACATGGAATCTGATCCCAAGACAGGACCTTGATCCCTAAATGACATGAAAAAAGTACTTTATTATGTCACTGTGTAGTCTCAGCTCTGACATGAGTCTGAACACTGTTATTGTTGGAGAGTGAGCGAGAAAACATTTCGGCAGATTGAGAGCTTACCGTTGAACATTGATGAATGCTACTTTGCCAACGCGACTGCTGTGCCAGGTCCACGAGCAGTGGAACTCCCCGTTGTAGTTTTGAGCGGAACACTTTAAATAACCTTCTAATGAGAGAAGTAGCATAAAGATGCAGAGATGGGGAACATCAAAAAACTAACAAGATGATTAAACACATCTCCATATCTAGCTGATTTGGAACATTTAAATGAGACAGTACCCTTGTCACTTTTGGTAAGAATTCTCCTGTTGGCTTCGACCTCTTGGATCAGAACCACGGTGTAATTGAGGAGTGATCCATCCTTGCTGTGGCAAGTGTAGTTTCCCCCTCCTAAGCTTTCTTCTAGCTGCAACAGATATATGTTTCCCCTCTGTTCTTCCTCCCACCCGTTCTTTTTCCAAAAAATGTCCCCATTTTTTATGTCTCTTCTCATGAGCTCGTCTGGTAGCTCCAGGCAGCTCAGGGGCTGCTGGCCCTCCGTGCCGTCCACCTCCACAACCAGAACTAAAAGATTAAAAGTGGTTTAGAAAGAATATTTAAACTTGGAATGAGTAATGTTTTCAGAGAGATGAAACATACTGTGGGGCAGCAGAGTCCAGTGGTTTGTTGGATTTTGATGACTGACTTGCAGAAATGCCCAGACAAACAGACAACAGACAAACACCGTCATCTGAATGACACAGAGAAGACAGAGAGGGAGAAAGTGAGATTTTGACAGAAAGAGAGCACAGGGGACTCTCTAATGGGACAAAGACATAACATCTTGAGGTAATGATACAAAAAAGCAATCAATTAATATTGTAATTAGTAAATGTATAAAATAACAGATAAAGTATGTAAATAATAGCTAAATAATAAATCAAACCAAAATAAAGAAATAGAAAATCTGAACTGAAAGTGTTGCCTTAAATCACACTCGCATCAATCTGATCTAAATCAACTCAGAACCCTTCACCAAAGTTACGAGGAGCCCCTACCTACAGTATGTCTACATAACAGAAGATTGTCATGTTTTCATGATACTGACAACATGTTTCCATCATGGTATTCTGAAAACATCCAGATCAAGTGCACATACTACATGTTTATTTACATTCCCCTTTCTATTTTTTCATTTTAAAACTGCAACTACATATGGTTCAGTTATTTTGCGGTTTATAATGGATTCCTCTTGCATCTTTTATTTTTATTTTTTTAAACTAAAGTTAAACAACTAACAACTTGAAAAATTAATCAAAAGCCCTCTTACCTTGGCTTCCATCTCTCTAACTCTGCGGTTCCAGGCGACCTTTATGTCCGACATGCTGGCCAAACTTCCCCATATTGACTATAAAAAATTCCAGAGGAACTTCACTTTCCAGCCAGTCGTCTGTACGGACAGATGTATTCAGCATCCCTTTACTCACTTCCACTGCCTCACTTAACTTCTTTTTTACTCTCTCTGATGATATATTGCTTGGACCTTCAGCTTTTTGTCTGAGAAACAATGGCAGTAGGGGCTGTCATAATTCCCACAACACACCCTAATGTTTCCATATCACAATGGAAATGCACTGACATGATTACTTGCAATATAAAAATACCTGATACATGTGTGCTACGTCACTGTGTTGCATCACATCAGACACACACTGTTACATCAAAAACAAATCTCCACTGCCATATTGGTCTGTCAAAAATGTTTCAGTCTTTCTTCTTCAAATATTTTAAAAAGAAACATTTGAAATATATTTTTACAACGTTGTTATGTTATAACATCTATGAGAACAGAAAAAACATAATTAATACTTCCATATTTTCCATTTGTGTTATACTTGATTTCGACTGCGATTTTGGACCCTTTAGGCTCATTTCATCTCAGCCCTTCTAAATCAGTTTTAGCGCATCAAGTCAGAGTTTGCAAACTTGTCTGTTACTGACAGAGGACCAACAATGACAGGTTCAAAGGGTGTAAAGGTCCTACGACATGGTGCTTTTTGAATGTTTTTATATAGACCTTGGTGGTCCCCCTAATACTGTATCTGAAGTCTCTTTTATATAGACCTTAGTGGTCCCCTAATACTGTATCTGAAGTCTCTTTATATAGACCTTAGTGGTCCCCTAATACTGTATCTGAAGTCTCTTTATATAGACCTTAGTGGTCCCCTAATACTGTATCTGAAGTCTCTTTATATAGACCTTAGTGGTCCCCTAATACTGTATCTGAAGTCTCTTTTATATAGACCTTAGTGGTCCCCTAATACTGTATCTGAAGTCTCTTTTATATAGACCTTAGTGGTCCCCTAATACTGTATCTGAAGTCTCTTTTATATAGACTTCTGTGGTCCCCAATAACCGCATGTGAAGTCTTAGGTAACCTTGCTCCTCATGACCTCATAAGGAGGAAGATTCCAGATGGGCCCTTCTGAGCTTTCATTTTCTCAAAGGCAGAGCAGGATACCCATAACTCGATTTACACCTATCACCATTTCTAGCCACTGGGGGCCATAGGCAGGCCTGGGGACAGTGTATTAATGTTAAAAAAACGTCATAAAGTGGCATTTTCATGCCATGGGACCTTTAAAAGAATTGCGCTCTCTTAGTAATTGGAGAAGTTAGATTTAACCATTTTTAACTTACCCAAATCTCTGTTTGGTTTGTGGTTTTGGAGGCAAGGGGGGATTTTTTTAAGTCTCTGTACTTTCCTGTGTAGTAGTCATTTCAGCTCTCTTTAGACTTGCAACACTGTAAACACAAACAAACTACTAATTACTACCCAAAACGGATTTGTGTAATGATTGTGGTCGATTATACCACAAAATATTTTCAGGTACAGTGATCACTGATTACCTACATATTACTATGTTATCTTTTGGTCTCGGTCTCATGACTGTTTGTGGTTGGCTTGATTTAGCAAGTCAGAGCTCAAATAGAACATTATATCATTATGACTCTCCTTTTCCTTTATATTTTATATGCATGTTTTTACGTATGATCTATCTTCTGCTCAATCACTGGCATTTGTTATTTTCTTTTTCTTGAATTAAAGCAACAATGTTGCAAAGGATCAGCTGAGGATTTGTGTATGAAATTAATAAACTTTTTCTTATTTATAAAAATTGCTCATAAACATGATGTTGTACTGTTTGCATATTTCAGAAGACCTCCACAGAAAATTACTATTTTTACACATTATGTTTGACAATAGGTTTTTGTAGAATCTTCTGTGTAGTGTTTCTGTCTGGCCACTAGATGTCCCCACGGGGTTACAGGTGAGTGCATGATCTCATTATGGTTTCCATTTGAAATGAAAAGCTGTTTAATCAATTATAGTAATACTTCAGAAAATAATCATTATTGTTATTTGATCAGTTATGCAGTCAGCACGAGCCACGCAAAAGTATAAAAACATCTCACATGTAATACTATTGTAGATAATAAGGTAGAACTTGCACTTTGTGTTTGTACAGATTCAGATTAAATGAAGTTCGGCTGGTGTCCTTATTGCTCAAGTGTCAAAACTAGATGCCAGCAGCTGCTGAGAATTACACGGCTGTGCAAGAGGCTCTGTGTTGGCCTGTGATCTGTGGCTCTGCACTGGAATGTCTCCTAGATGCCAAACCAAAACAGCTGGAAAGAAATCAGTGCAATGATCTCATCTGTGTGATTGAAAGTCAGGAAACAAAGAAAAAAAGAGATCACAGTAAGGATGAGGTGTGTGTGTTTGTGTGTGTGTGTGTGGTGTGTGTGTGTGTGTTGGGTGGGGGGGGGGGGGGGGGGGGGGTTAGAGAATGAGAGATTAGAAAATGAGTCGATGGAGGTACAGAAAGGTCACATCCTATAAAGTGGTGGATTCTGCACCCTGGTCTACGGCTCCTCTATTATTAACAGAGCTCTTTGTGATTCTGAGCCAAAACAGATTTATTTTTCAGTATGGAAAGACCTCACTGGCATTCAATTTGTCTTGGCAGGCTTTTTTGAAGTTTATTTTGTACGTGTGTGTGTGTGTATGAGTGCATTTGTGCGTACATGCGTGCGTGCATGCATGTGTTTCTGTATATGCGTTCATGCAAATCGTGACATTTCATAATGGCTTGTATGATATCTTATTTGAAGTCATGCCCAATTTTTTATCATCCACTTAATGTCCAGCATTCCGAGCAATTAAGAAAACTATATGGTTACGGTAACAATGTGTATGTTGTTACTTGACTTACGTACGGGATGTTAGTAAAGTACGTACGTTACGTAACTACAGTAAGTCAATAATAATAAATAAATGTTGACTTTTGCTTTCACATGGGACACGCACAGCGGGCTTCAGTGAAAGTCCTACGTATTTGGACCCATCCATCCATTCCTCCTCCTACTCTTTATCCTCTGTTGCCTGACTTCTTGTAGGGCACCTGCACATCCTGGCTCTCAATTACGCTGTTTATTTAGCCTCCCATTAAATAGAGCATTACGTTTTGTATGGACAGTGAATAAAACAGCCGGACCTACAACACTCAGAATACACCCTCATAGTATATGTTTGTAAAATACAAACAACCTTGCCCATTTACCTTGCATGTCACCTTAAATAATTGCTAATTATAGAGTATCCCCTGTGTCCTCTGTATGACAGATTTGACAAGTGGAGGCATTCATCGACTCTATTAAATGGCCCTGTCTTCTTTTGCACATTGCATATTTGACCTCCCCAACAATAAAGAAAGTTGGCACTTTCCCCAACAGACGGTTCCTTAGTCAATAAATGATCTTAATTCTTATTAAATGTGCCTATTTAATCAGTAACTCTTTTTTCAAGGCTGTCCAGCACAGGCAAACAAATACCAAAGCATGTTTCAGAGTAAATAAGTGAGTTCCAAAGTTTAATGTGATTTTCATTGCTTCAAGAGTAATTAATGGAACAAGCAGCATCCTACAGTCTCTATCGTCCTCTCTCAGGGAAGTATTGGCTGGTGCCGCACCGTTTATCGTCCTCTCTCAGAAGAACTGGGTCAGTGAGGGGTAGCCGGCTGGAGAGAAGTGGTTGGTGGAGGGATTTTTTTATTTTTATTTTTTATTTAAGGCATTATGTAACCTTTTCACAGACTACCTACAACGTTTCTTTTGCTATTGGAGGAAAATAAGTTCCATTTCTTTAAGTTTTATCACAATTTTCAAACCAAAAACTCATTAGTGAGGGAAATATAGATACAAATACAAAATAGAGGGATGAAGCTTTTAACAGATCAATGTCATTTAAATGGCCTGATGGTTTGGCTTTACAAAGATGGCCTTTGTGTTTTTCTTTTTATGCCAGGATTCTCGAGACGAATTGACAGTTCTCTCAATAGAAAAGAGAGGAGGACATGAGCAATCAATTGAAGAATCCAGTGATACTAGAAAATGTTTACGGCATTGATTTTCTTATTGTGCATTGAGAAGCAAGAGATAAGTAAGGCAAAGTGCACATTGACGGCTTTGTTGTAAAGACACAAGGGAGAGGTATTCATTACCCCATGGTTGATATTTTATGAAATATTATCACCGTGATTGGTATTTGTGGATTGCCTTAGTTTGAAGAGGAGGGGTGGGGACACAGACAAGAACAAAGTTCTTAGTCACAGTCCTCCCTTTCAAACGTGTGTAAATTCAAATAATGACAATTTGTCCAAATCCATATAAAAGAGAGCAATTGTTATTCCTTATATTACTATAACACTTGGGATTATTACCGGTTTAGCCAAGGCTGGATATTAAAATGTGCAGGAGTGAATCTGGGGCCAATATATTTAAACTCTGAATGTACTTCTTTATTCCAAAGAAGAAGAATTTCCCATTCAAAGAGCCCAGGGTGTGTGGGATATAGCTTTCTTTTTGACTCAATTTGTGGGTGGTACTGCAACATAAAAACGGAGCTGGTTCAAGCACAATATATTGTTTCTGTCTGATAAATTTATCAGACTGTCTCATGAGGTCACTGACTTTTGCCTGTGTGTGTGTGTGTGTGTGTGTGTGTGTGTGTGTGTACTTACACATAAAACCAAAGAGGAAAAAGAAGCTAAGTGACTCACTGATCATTTCCCTGTAAGTGTTTTTTTCAGAAACTGCCCGTAACAATGACTACAGCTGGCCAAATGAACTGGCTGGATCTGCTCTGAAAGACTCCAACTTACACCGGCTGTTATCTCAAAGCTCTACAAAAACTCTATTTTCATTTTACTCTGGAATTTATGTCTTTCTTTCTGTTCTGGTGTCCTTATAGTGGGATATTAATAATAATAATAATAATAATAAATGACATCAATATAGGGCTTAGGACTACTCTCTAACACCACCAATGTGTAGCACCTGGCACCAGATGCTTCCCACACATCAGCCTGGTGGAGAGGGAGGGGAACAGGTTTTAAAAGCGGAGCCAGGTTCCTTGTTGCTGTGAGGCCACAGTGCTGCTAATTCTGATCATTTGCATAGGGCCTCTCCTCGGCCTTTAACAGCACAAAGCAAAGCCAGCCATGTGTGAGACAAATAGGCTAATCTGTCCTGTTATGTGCAAGGTAATACATTGACATATTTTTTGCATGTCCAGTCATGATTATGATGGATGACAGACAGTCAAAGAGAACATTAATGTCTGGTCAGTTCTACTAAGACCGCTTCCATTAAGTGATTCTTTTTTTTGGTGGAGGCTACCAGGCTGATGTTACCTTCAAGGTTATCTTATTTGTACTCTGGGACTTTCATTCTTTGTACATGGATGTGTTACTAGTACTACATGTGGAAATATGACATAAGAATAACACACATCTTACATTACTTGGCCCTGTCTCAAAACAAGTAATGGTTTGGTGTGCCAAATATTTAACAACCTTTTGTGTATGTGTGTTCCTCCATAAACGTGTCAAAAAGACACACATACACAACCAATGTGTTTATATTGTATATTGTATTATATACATTTTTTTATTTACCTGGGACTTCCACTAATTCAAAACTCTCAGAAATGATGATTACACGGGCACACAACAACTGCTACAAATTATTCTTGTCAGTCAGGCCTGTTGAGTGATGCTGAGCAGTCTTCCTGTAGATCTATGCAGAGACAGTTTATGCTGCATTCCACACAGAGAGAACAGAGAGAGAGAGAGACATCAAGAGAGAGTGAGAGAGAGAGAAAGAAGTGTTTACAGTATTTGATTAAAGCTAGTACTTCATACCTCCGATGCATTCAGGAGTAATTTTGGATCAAAGCGGGACGTGCAATTGATGGTAGACACAGTCAATTTAATGGACTATTTTGGTCTAGTCACATTGTGTTATCTGAGCTGCATGTGTGATTGCCCTTCCAGAGGAATGTCAAATGTCCAACAAGGCTGCCTTTTCCAAAGCAGGGTCGTGCCATGGCATTGTTTTCTCTTTCTTGTCTGATGAGCAACTTGAGGAAGTGTGCGAGAAAGATTTACAATTCATATAACAAGGGTAAATGGAGGTGCTGATGGATTTTGGTCTGTTTCCAGGAAAGTATTATGTTGGGAATTTTATTCTAGTAACATTCTTGACCTTAAACTCCACTGGATATGTTTAGTTTGCTAATTTGATTTCATTTTTTAGACAGACAAGAGGTCCATGTCATCCATGCTTCCGCCTAAAAACACTCTGTGTTAGGTGTAAGTTCTTCTTTGGAATCCAATCCCTGGCCCTGCAGTCCCATGTTGAAGTGTCCTTAGGCAAGACACTGAACCCCAAGTTTCCCCTGATGTTGCCCCATCGGAGTATAGATGTGTGTGAGTGTATATCTGATGAGCAGGTGTGTAGATGTGTGTGTCAGTGTGTATCTGATGAGCGGGTGTGTAGATGTGTGTGTGAGTGTGTATCTGATGAGCAGGAGGCACCTTGTACGGCAGCCTCAGCCACAGTGTGTGAATGTGTGTGAATGTGTGTGAATAGTTCCTGGACTCTGCAGAAGAGCTTTGAGTAGTTTGAGTAGAAAAGCGCTATGTAAGAACAGTCCATTTACATTTACAAAGTCAATTAAATGGTTACGGTTTCACAGTACTGGTCAGGGTCCGAAATGAACGCTCACCAGTTGCCAATCTGGAGGCGGGCTGTGTGTTTGTGTGTGTGCACTGAAAGTTCCCACATCCTGTTGGTGTTTATTTCAAAGTGGATCATGATTGGCTTTATGAGCAGATGAATGTGTAACTCTGTAAGTGAATGTCAAACATCCAAGTGCAGTTACAAAAAGCAAAACATATCTTTTAACGGAAGGGGACTTTAACATATCATAAAATTCACAAAGTGTTGATACTGACGGTATCTGCAGAACATTCACTGACAACACATTTCCTTTGTTTAGCCTACAATATCAGTTCTTGCACTGTGATATCCGCTCATACCAACTAGAGCATGATTACATTTTATTATGTATAGGCACTCACATGACAATTTGGCAATATATAAAGAATTTTTAGGAGTTAAGTTTGTGACACATCAATCTGTTTTCATCCTGTACCACAGAAGAGAACCTCTGTGATACACCTCTGTGAAGAGCCTTTCATTGCAAGCTTATCTGTACCGTGGCCATTAATATAATAACCTCTGTCTGCATGGACTTCAATACCTCAGCAAACCTTTGTGTCCAGGCATGGTTGTCTTGGAAACATCGCAGGGTTAACCTTCAGTTACATAGGGGGTGAGTCCCATTTATTCAGTTTAAGCTAAAATGTGTTAGGGTCATACTTGTGCAGCTATTCAACAGATTCCAATACCCAAACAAGTGTTAGCAATCCTTAAGAAGGAATATACATATATTTCCTCTCAGGCTAGTGGAATTATGAGTCCCGGTTGACTCATAACACCAAGACATTTGGATCAATAATGATTAAGCTCCTGAACCTGAATAAGCCTGGCCTAGTTCTGTTCACAGCCCTGCATTAGGCAGGTGGTTCAATATCCACCTGTCTGGTTTTCAGCCAAGACATACATATATATATATATATATATATTATATATATATATATATATATATATATATATACATATACATACATACATACATACATACATACAATATATATATATACATACATACATACATACATATATATATATAAATATGCTTCACAATTTGAAGAGGCTTGCCAACAGAGATGATGCAAGTTATTTTAAATATCTTCTCTTTTACTTCTAGTTCCTCTTTTCTGCTGCCAGGAGACACACTGTCCTGCACTTATCAGATACCACCCAGAGGACATGTGTTGGGCAACACATGACAATGTCCCTCTGTCCCACAAATAAATATTATTGAATGACTTATGTTGTAAATGTGTTTTTCATACATACTTACTTAACAGTGGTGCATATTTGGTGATGTGCTTGTATGAAGCTTCAGTGCTTGGGCTCTAACATATGTATTCTCATACATATCTACTGCATGTTTGCCTCGTTTAGCCCGTTTAAAACTTGCCTTAGAAAAGTAATCTGTCACAATTAACGTAATGTCAACCTTACTTTTTTTCATACATCTTTTTTATTAACTTCTCAGCATCATAGTTTATTATCTCAGTTTCTAGCATGTCTCATAGCTGATTAATCATAGCTGTTGTTTTACGGCACTACATCTAGATCAATCTCTTTTTTAAATCTCAACAGTAGAGAAAGGGCTCATTATTTCAAGATGGTATTCATGTCAAACCACTAATGTTTTGATAAACAGACAATAAAGCAATATAGTTATGAAAATGCAGGTGATATTTTGATTTTAAAATGCTGTTCCTTTATTTCCTTTATGTTTTCTTATCAGGACTCTGGTACATAGCTTGTTTGCATTCACCCCCCCCCCCATGTTGTCTTTACTTTCTATAACTGGAAGCGTTTTCTATGCTGTTATTCTCTCTGTTCAACAGTACAACAGTTTAACAACAAATGTGTTACATTAGATTCAGGACTACAGCTTAGTTAGCAACCAACAGCATACCAAAAAAGGTAATTTGCCTTACCACCCAGTCACCAAGTTAATTTGAACCATTTATGAATCATCATGGTGAAGTTTACATTTTACATTTTAACATTTCGTTGATCTCGTTGTTTGGTGTTTTTTTCTGTAACTACGGATTATGTTCTCTTCCTCCAGTTAAACAATGTCTGCTCTACTTGTGCCTTGGCAATCTTGCTGCTATAGCAACTGCTGTCTGGGAAAGGCTAAGATGCTGTGTAATTTTTGCTTCCAAAACAATAAAGCATTAGACAGAATCAGCAGTAATTTACTGTAATATTAGCAGCAGCCAACAACCACCACACCCGAGTCTTGTGTCTCAGTGTTTCTAAGTTACACAGACAAGTGACAGCAGTACAGCAACACCCTTCAGGATTTGGGATATTGGCCTTAACAGTGGGAAACTGTTTTAAATTGTAAAGAATTTGTAAATTGTACACACTCATTCAAAAAAAATCTGTCTATTCAGTCATATCCCAATTAGATTCGTTCTAAAAATGAAAACCTCTTTGTTGTCTCTCCCACTCACAGCTTCTCTGGGATGCAGTTTTGTCTTCGCTAAATATTCCCATTTATATGCAGGTGAGTGAGCAGGTGGATGCTTGTCTATTATCCCCTTTGATTCCTATTTCATAAACAACACGTCAGTGATGATGGTTGAGATGGAAAGAAATCATATTCTATAATTATATCAGCTCTCTTCTGGAACACAAGGCTAATATTAGAGATTCTGCTAATGCATCTTTCAGTTAAAATCTGAATTAAAAAGTTGCATTATTCATCACTTGCCATTTTAGCACAAAACCTGGGTGGAAAAACTGAGGCCAACAATTCATTGCTTTGAAGGAGCCATTGGTCTGCAGTGACGTGTGTGTACTGAGATATCAAAATGCCCCTCTCTTGAATGTTACTAGAAAATAATTAATACAAATATTAATTCTAAAGATATATAACGTATTAGTCTTTAAAATGTATATGCAACAAATTTGTGACAGGGGAAGCAGAAACATAAAATGAATTAATGCGTTCTGATGACTGTGTCACTAATGCTATGCTATGTTAGCGTATTCACCACTTCAGTTAAACGTAAACACGTGAGGGCTGAGCAATGATCACATGCCAACACATACAAGACAAAATAACTCCACATATGCAACATCAGATGGTCAGTTTTAAAGATTTCATGTAGGTGACGTCATTAATATTTAATTGGAGCAATTAGACAAAACAATAGGCTGCAAACACATATTACAAATTAGTGTCTAGATTGTTGAAAGGGGTGATGGAATGCAAAACCGATTTTACCTAGTCATAGTTGAATAACGCCAGTTTGGAGGGTAAATAGGACATGCACACACCCTGAGATCCCATTGACACCTCTGTCCTCTGAAAATCTCACAATTTGAAACTGCCTCTGAAAACGGGCAGATCTCAACGAGCCACATAGTTGACATTAACTGTGTGGCTCCTCCCTAATTGGCTCTGGTCTCTGTCTTTGTCACGCCCCGAAATTTACATAAGCGTCACCACTTGTCTGAGATCAGCTAGTCTTCTGAATAGGTCGCGCAAACCTCATAAATTGTAAACATTGTTCTTAATCACTAAATTCACGTCTGAGACTTTTTTTTACATGAGAAACAACTTTGTAGAGGTCAAATATGTGCCGTTTTATGAAAATTGATGGTTAATGCAAATTTTTGTCCAACTGTGTGGCAGAGTTTAGTGGCCAGCATCCCGTGGCGCTCCATACCCATGCAAAGTCACCGTTTCTGGGTCACTGGACTACCAAACGCAGCTGCCCTGACAGAGCTCCAGGGCCCACAGCCCGCTGCTCTCCCTCCCCTTTTCCTGCTAAATGGCCGGTGTGTGTGAGTGAGAGCATGGTCAGCGAGCTTGGTATTAATCTCTTACCACAGGTTCCAGTTAATATTACAATGAATATGTGTATTGAGTTTTTTAAACAAGCGAGTCTCATTGATAAAAGCCACAATTAGCTGGATGTAGCAATGAGAGCCAGCTGACCTCCTCCTAACGAGACCACTCAAATTCACAAAAATGCTTTATATTGAAATCGGACAGAAGTGTTAGCTTTGAAAGAGCTTAGGGTAGCTGTGATATACATACTGTGAGTAATTTTAAACTGTAAATATACTATAGTTAAGCCAAAAGTGAACCCGGGGTCTGTGAAAGAACAGGCCGGGCAGCGATGCAGCAACACAGGCAGCGGAGCTAGGCCTTACCGAATCTGCAATTAGCCATCAATTTTCGTAAAAAGGCCCATATTTGACCTGTACATATTGTAGTTGATTTCTCTCAAAAAAGTATCAGAAGTAAATTCAATAATGAAATAGCAGACAAACAATGTATAACATTACAGCGCCTTGTCTTTCGTTGTTTCGTCTTATGTGTGTGTGTGCTTCGCTCAACCAATCAGCGTGTAGCTCATCTAGATATTCATGAGCAGACCATTTAAGGCAGAAAACCTCTAGTTTCAATCCAGACCCCCCAGGGGAGCATCCAGACACATAAAATGTTCAGCCCAACCAATGTTACATACCCTATTAAGAGACGGGAACAGCGTGAAATACTCTATATAACCATTCTATCACCTCTTTAAACACAAATGTATGGCTGCCTGAAATAAGTGTTGTTTCAGAAAGATTAGGGTCCTCACGATGCAGATAAAACTCACAGCTCTCTTGATGAACAAAAGCAACATTAGCATTAGCATTGGTATACGAGGGAAAAATGTTTCACTGCATTTTCATTAAGTGGCGCCCAGCTGCACATACTGTAGTACGGCACTCTCAGCTAAAACCTGGTCCAAGCGGCAAGGGCACATTGATGATAGGGCCACATTGATTATATTTTATGTAAAGTGACAGGCACTAAAATAAAACATGTAATAACGCATGACAGTGCTTATCTAAAGCATACAACAGAGCCTCTGTGTGTCTATCTCTCACCACTGGCCTCCTTCTATCTCATGCCTCATTCCTGAATGGGGGACTTGCACATACGCTACATCCAAAGGTGTAACTTTGGGTTCAACAGTTCTAGTGTTAACCTAATGCAGTTGTTATTGGACACGTATTGGTAGTACTTTATGTATTATGAAAAATCATGTTAAAAAGAAACTTTGTCAAAAAAAGCAGCAACTGAAGTGACTTCTTGTCTTTCAGTGTTTACCATTATTTACAAGAGATTGTCAATTAGATGACCTGGTTTGGATCTAAAGTAAAGCTGCAAACAATGTTATTGTCAATGTGCAGGAGAATATAAACCATTATATTTATCATTATTTTTTTGTGTATGTTTAGTTTTTACAGGTAGATGCACAGTACAAAACATTAGGACTTTTTGGGCATTGACTCACACTACTGACGGACCACTGCCATCAAATGTTAGAGCAGTGCTGATTGAGAGATACACAAGAAATGGAACACATCTGCAGTAACAAACATTTTATGAATGCAAATGGTTTTGATATTTTTCTTTTATTCAGTTTAAAAAATAAAAACTTTAACTTAGCAAATTTAAAAAAAATTAAACAATAAGGCCCAAAAAAACATATTGAAAAATGTAAAATGTTAAAGAATAATAATACTAAAATAAGTAAATTATATACAGTTATAAATAAGACTTACATTTTTTAGCATTATTAGTAGTTCCTATAGTAGTACATCATTGCTAGCTGTGTTTTGTTTTCTGTGTTTCTGTTTGAAGGACCGCCACAGCAGGAACTCTGTGGTTGTCTCCAAGGTAGCCAATGTTAAATGTCTACGCCTAAAATAGGAGATAGGAGATGTTTATTGTTACTATCTTAGGCTATGACTTGAAAAATAAAAGTCGTGCTTGGCTTTGATTACATCTTTGCTGGAGAAAAGGAGATGTGGTCATTAAATGTTTTGCAGCTTTACACAGTGACGTGTTTCAAGTACTGTGGACAAATACAGATCTAGACAGTTTGGAAGTTGTTAGTGAGCGGGACGACTGAATCATATTGTTTTCCTTGTCCTCCAAATACTTGCAGTATTTTAAAAGAATAATACCTTTCCTTCTAAGGAAGGGCCACACTTTTGTCAAAACCTTCCAGTGAGTTTCCGCTTTGCCAATGGAGGCTTTAATTATCGCCCTTTTGTCATTTCACATTTAAGATTCCCCCTAAATGAAAGACGACAAGGCAAGGGCTCATCTTTTCCTAACCCTCTGCTCTGTGTGTACATCTTTGGCATGGCAACCAGGGAGAGCAGCAATAAGAGAGTGAAAATTTAAAAGAGTGAGTCATCCTCATCCGCACACAAATGTGCAAATCAATTTAAAGAAATAGCTTTTAGAAGAGTTTGTTTTCCACCACTTACACAGACTGGCTCCCAAGTCCACTTTTCACATAACAATGTCAGCATTGATGACTTTACTATTGTAAGCGCCAGTGCATTGTATTTTCAATCAGAAATTTCCCGTGTGCGAGTCATAAAGTAACATTATTGAAACCACTGTATCTGTTTTTTCACACTGCACACTTTATCGTACTAACCTCAAAACCAGGTATCTGTGTTTGAAATCATTACAGCACTGTGTACTGTGTCAATAATAATGAGTGCAGAGAAACAGAATAACCAGAGGCTGGTTCCCATCATTAAATCAGTTTGAAAAAGCTCACGCACTGGGGTATTC
The DNA here is from genome assembly GCF_008692095.1 of Etheostoma spectabile. Taxonomy (NCBI): domain Eukaryota; kingdom Metazoa; phylum Chordata; class Actinopteri; order Perciformes; family Percidae; genus Etheostoma; species Etheostoma spectabile. The sequence goes on from NC_045742.1 coordinate 146,171, forward strand.
AGGAATAAAACACCCACATTAAACTAACTTTCTTTTTATGACTCATGTAAAAAGACACATCTATAAGGAAAACTTTCTTGCACTAAATTTTGAGGTTGTAGTTTTTTTTCATTTGTCACTCAGTCAACTTCTTGGCTCAACTTACTGAGAAAAAATTCATGTTGAAAAAAAATGTGAGCAATTTCAAACGGCCTCGCTTGACACCTGCAGTAAGCAAGATAACGCAAACACAATTACCAGAGCACTTTCCAATTTGAGGGCTTCACTCAGGCATATATTCACAGCTGTGCCAATAAACTGAACTTTTTAATGCAGCCTATAAACTCAACACCCCAGCACATAGCTCACAGTACATACGGTTGTCGAGTGTGCACACAGTTTAATGTTTTACGTATGAGAACCTGAAAAGCATTGTTGTAGTAGTTCACTGTCACAGTTTGGTTTCAGGTAGTGGGAACTCAACAGACCAGTCAGACTTGTTCACACCTTACTGCTCCTGCCCGCCGGCTACTCACATAGTGTTCCAGGTCGGAAATACTGGAGCAAAGCCTTCAGATGGAGGTGGTGACTGATGAGTATACAGTATTTATGTCTTTTAAACACAGATGTAAGACTGCTGAAGTCAGAGCATTTCTGTTAGAGAAAACCCATTTTCATATTTGAGGCTGCTTTTTTTACATTTACATTACTTGACTAGTGACTTACTTTTCTGGATCTAGTAAATTGCTTTTAGAAATGTTTCAGAAAGGATGAAATACATTTTAGCTATTCTTTTCACCACAGTTATAAATTAACCCTTACAAACCTGTGACTTGTATCTCTTTGTTTTTTACATATCTACTTTACTGTTTTATTTTATAAAATTATAATTATAGTTAATGAAAGTCATGTTAAACTTACCTAAAGTACTGAATGACCATTGTATGTGCTCGATACAGTGCAAACATCACAAAAGTATCTGTAAAAAAACAAACATACATTCCCAGAGAACTGTATGTCCACATTTTATCTCAGTGGTTCTAAGTTCAGACGTTGTGTCATGTGGAGGTTAGTAGCCTGCGATATAAATAGTCTGTCTGGAGTGATTTTGGCCCCCATGCTGTCCTAGTATGAACTGCCAGCTATCAGGAACACTCATGGGTACAAGGTTTCATTTCATCAATATGCATATTGTGTCAGCCACATGGCGGACTGGTGTCATGTGCCCAGGAACAGGGCGATAAGGCCATGCACCACTAAAATGCAGGCATGCATAGACATAGACATACCAACATCCACCCAGGAGCCAAGCATGTGTTCAGAATTTGAATTAGCTAGCACCTGTGTGTTTGTGAATTTAAATTAACCACTAAGCCAGCTTCACATGCAACACTTGTCATAAGCTTTGCCTCGAATTTCAAAACCCTCTACTCTGCAACATCACATGGCCTTTAAAATGTTGAATGCACACTTTCTTTATATGAGCTGTCAGTCCTTGCCCCAAGTAATTTGTCGTATTGAGAAATAAACATTTTGACAGACCTGCTGCCTAGCTGCAGCTGTTAATTTGTGATTCAAGATGCTATGCGAACAGGCAACAGATTCTTACTCCCATCTTGTAAATAACAACCCTTGGTCAGGTGCCTTTGTTGTTGTAATTGATGCTAAAAGTCCCCTTTTGTGTCTTTTGTGTCTTTAACTAAATGCGCTTGTTTGGGACTATTGGCGTCCCTTTTGACGCTTTATGTTAAGGAAAAGGTTAGTGACACAAGGGAACAGGACGGTTGAGTTAAAGGTCCCATGGGAGGGTCGCGCAAGATGGCAACCGTGGTGGTTGACGTTTGCTAAGCTTTGCAATACTTAGCTGAGTACTTATGTTTTACAATAAGGCCAATAACTACGCAACTTGCTGAACTGTCAAATTTCGAGAGACACACTGACGAGTAAGCGTTAACTACCATTTTAAGAACTTTAAAAGCTAGAAACAACCCTTTGTAGATAGCACGTGCAAAACTGCTCAGGTACCATGATTTCTTCTGTTTCTTAGTTGTAGGCATTGATACTGTTTTTTCACCTTTTATTTTATTTATTTACAAATAATTTACTAATTGTATGGCAAACAATAATGTTATTAACCTTAAAGTGTTTTTTCTTAATGTCTATTTGAAAGAGACTTCAGATACAGTATTAGGGACCACTAAGGTCTATATAAAAGAGACTTCAGATACAGTATTAGGGACCACTAAGGTCTATATAAAGAGACTTCAGATACAGTATTAGGGACCACTAAGGTCTATATAAAAGAGACTTCAGATACAGTATTAGGGACCACCAAGGCAAGGCAAGGCAAGGCAGCTTTATTTGTATGGCACATTTCAGCAACAGGGCAATACAAAGTGCTTTACACAAAATCAGTTAAACAGATAAAACACAAGTACAAACAGTTAAAAATCATAAGCATTAAAAACCAATAAAACACATGAATAGACAGTTAAAAACAAAATAGAAACATTAGGACACATAAAACACAAGAATAAAAGTTACAGTGCAGCATAAGAAATTTAAAGAAATGAGCATTCATTTAAAGAAAGGCAGCATCAAAAAGAAAGGTCTTCAGCCTTAATTTAAAGAACTGAGAGTAGCAGCGGATCTGCAGGTTTCTGGGAGTTTATTCCAGATATGAGGAGCATAGAAACTGAAAGCTGCTTCACCCTGTTTAGTTCTGACTCTGGGGACAGAAAGTAGACCTGTCCCAGATGACCTGAGACGTCTGGGGGGGTCATTATAAACTTTCATTGTTATGCAGATGATACTCAGTTATATCTGTCAATCAAGCCGGATGAAACTAATCAGTTAGCTAAACTTCAAACGTGCCTTCAGGATATTAAAACCTGGATGACCTGTAATTTTCTAATGTTAAACTCAGATAAAACTGAAGTTATTGCTCTCGGACCCAAGCACCTCCGTGACGCACTATCCAAAGATATAGTTACTCTGGATGGCATCACCCTGGCCTCCAGCACCACTGTGAAGAATCTTGGAGTCATCTTTGATCAGGACATGTCCTTTAATTCCTACTTAAAGCAAATTTCAAGGATCGCCTTTTTTCACCTACGTAATATTGCAAAAATCAGGAATATCCTGTCTAAAAATGATGCAGAAAAACTAGTCCATGCATTTGTTACTTCTAGGTTGGATTACTGCAATTCTTTACTATCAGGCTGCTCGAAAAATCCATAAAGACTCTACAGCTGATCCAGAATGCTGCGGCACGTGTTCTGACGGGAACCAGGAAAGAGATCACGTTTCTCCTGTTTTAGCTTCTCTGCATTGGCTTCCTGTAAAATTTAGAATGGAATTTAAAATCCTTCTTCTCACCAACAAAGCTCTTCATGGTCAGGCTCCATCTTATCTTAAAGAGCTCATAGTACCTTACAACCCTAGGAGAGAACTACGCTCCCAGAATGCAGGGTTACTGGTGGTTCCTAGAGTCTCTAAAAGTAGAACGGGAGCCAGAGCGTTCAGCTATCAGGCTCCTCTCCTGTGGAACCAGGTTCCAGTTTGGGTCCGGAGGCAGACATCGTCTCCACATTTAAGAGTAGGCTTAAGACTTTCCTTTTGATAAAGCTTATAGTTAGGGCATAGATCGAATATTGTTAGGGAGTAGTAGTTAGTCACATAGTTTTCAGATTTATATATCATATAATAAAACTAAAGGGAGACTTGGCATACAGCCCGATCCGTTGGGGAGAGTTCTAGCCCGACCGGGCTGGAGCTCTCTTTACCTTGTCTCTCTTGGTTTTGTTGTAATAATAGTTTTAGACAGCTTGGGACTTATTTTGATACACTAGTTAGGGCATAGAATCGAATATTGTTAGGAGTAGTAGTTAGTCACATAGTTTTCAGATTTATCTATCATATAATCAAATATAATAGAACTAAAGGAGACTTGGCATACAGCCCAATCCGGTTGGGGAGAGTTCTAGCCCGGCCGGGCTGGAGATCTCTTTACCTCGTCTCTCTTGGTTTTGCTGTAATAATTTTAGACAGCTGGGGACTTATTTTGATACACTGAGCTCCTCTCTCCTCTATCTTTCCATCTTTTCATTTATGTGCATCCATGTCCCAGAAATGCTTGTTACTAACCTAGCTCTGGGGAGTCATTCCCCGGAGTCCTTATGTTCTTTTTTCCCCAGCATGTTCCCTTGGATCAGAGAGGCTCAGAAATCAGGGTAGCAGCTGTCGCCATGGTCCCGCTACACGTTCTGTGATGCCATGTTCAACTACTACACTGCAGTGCCCTGCTACGTCCTGCTACGTCCTGCTACGTCCTGCTACGTCCTGCTACGTCCTGTTGTGCCTTGTAATGCCGCACAGCGTCCTGCTATGCCATGAACTACTACAAAGAACTGCTACAAACTACTAATTTTTTCTATTTTTGTTATTGCCACTCTTCATTCTAACCCCAACCGGCCCGTCAGACACCGCCTACCAAGAGCCTGGGTCTGACCGAGGTTTCTGCCTAAAAGGAAGTTTTTCCTCACCACTGTCGCACTGTTGCTTGCTCTGGAGGAAACTACTAGAACTGTTGGGTCCTTGTAAATTCTGGAGTGTGGTCTATCTGTAAAGTGTCTTGAGATAACTCTTGTTATGAATTGATACTATAAATAAAATTGAATTGAATTGAATAGTGTAGTGGCAGATCAGAAATGTATTTTGGACCTAAACCGTTAAGGGATTTATAAACTAGCAAGAGTACTTTGAAATAAATTCTTTGAGACACAGGAAGCAAGTGTAAAGACTTCAGAACTGGAGTGATGTGATCCAGTCTCTTGGTCTTAGTGAGGACTCGAGCAGCAGCGTTCTGAATCAGCTGCAGCTGTCTGATTGATTTTTTAGGGAGACCTGTAAAGACCCCGTTACAGTAGTCAAGTCTACTGAAGATGAAAGCATGGACCAGTTTTTCCAAGTCCTGTTGACACATAAGTCCTTTAACCCTTGATATATTCTTAAGGTGATAGTAGGCTGACTTTGTTAATGTCTTAATGTGGCTGGTAAAATTCAGGTCTGAGTCCATGACTACACCAAGATTTCTGGCTTTGTCTGTTGTTTTTAAAATTGTTGTTTGAAGCTGAGCGCAGACTTTTAATCGTTCCTCTTTTTTTCCAAAAACAACTACCTCAGTTTTTCCTTCATTTAATTTCAGAAAGTTCTGGCACATCCAGTCGTTAATTTGTTTGATGCACTTAGTCAGTTTTTGTATTGGACTATAGTCCCCTGGCGATAAGGTTATGTAAATTTGTGTGTCGTCCGCATAGCTATGGTAACTTATTTTGTTTTTCTCCATAATCTGAGCCAGTGGAAGCATGTAGATGTTAAACAGAAGAGGCCCCAGAATGGAGCCTTGCGGAACTCCGCACATCATATTTGTACGCTCAGATGCATAGTTACCTATTGACACAAAGTAATCCCTATTCTTTAGGTAGGATTCAAACCAGTTTAGTACTAAGCCAGAAAGTCCTACCCAGTTTTCCAATCGGTCTAGTAATATGTCATGGTCGACCGTGTCAAATGCAGCACTGAGATCAAGTAATACTAAGATTGAAATTTTGCCATTATCTGTGTTAAGGTGGATGTCATTAAAGACTTTGGCAAGAGCCGTTTCAGTGCTGTGGTGTGGTCGGAAACCCGACTGAAAGGTATCAAAACTGTTGCTTAGTGACAAGAAATGGTTGAGTTGTTGAAAGACTACTTTTTAAATGATTTTACTTAAAAACGGAAGGTTTGATATTGGCCTATAGTTGCTCATTAGTGACTTGTCTAGGTTGTTCTTTTTTAAGAGTGGCTTGATTACTGCAGTTTTCAGGGCCTGTGGAAAGATACCTGAAAGAAGAGATGTGTTCACAATCTGTAGAAGATCAGAAGTCAAACAATTGGAAACATTTTTGAAAAGTCCCATTGGTAGAATATCAAGGCAACAGGTCGAGGTTTTCAGATGTTGAATAATGTCCTCCAGGTTTGTATGGTTGATCGTGTGAAATTCTGTCATATTGGAACTAGTTTTGCTTGAACACTGTGACAACACATATCCTGAACTTGATATGGAGGCACTGACTGTTTGTCTAATCTTCCGAATTTTGTCTTTGAAGAAGGATGCAAAGTCATTGCAGGCCTTGGTAGATAAAAGTTCAGATGCTACTGGTACTGGAGGGTTTGTTAACCTATCGACAGTAGCAAACAAAGCACGTGAATTATTATTGTTTCTAGAGATAATATCAGAGAAGAAGGACCTTCTTGCATTCCTCAGTTCCAAATTATAAATGCGAAGTCTCTCTTTATAGGTGTTATAATGGACCAGGAGATTTGTTTTTCGCCACCTTCGTTCAGCTTTCCTACACTCTCTTTTTCCTGTTCTCACCAGTAGGACATTTCTCCATGGAGATCTTTTCTTACCAGAGACAACTTTGACCTTAGTGGGAGCAATGGCATCAATAACATTTGTAATTTTACAGTTGAAATTATCTACAAGCTCACTGACTGAGAGCCCAGAGAGGGCGGGTGTGGAGGAGAAAAGCTGAATAAATGTTTCACTGGTGTTTTCAGTGATATACCGTTCTATATCAAGGTCTAAAGAGACTTCGGATACAGTATTAGGGGACCACTAAGGCCTATATAAAAGCATCCAAAAAGCACCATGTCATGTGACCTTTAAAGAAATGGTTGTAGGTGAGCTTACGTTTCATGCGCGAAGAATGGTTAAAGAAGAAAGCAACTTTAGGACTCATGCGGGGCACAAACCCCGGTCTCCTGTGTGACAGTCCTGAGTTTGACCCATCTGCCACCCCAACCAACCTTCCTACACAGAATTTTGGCTTTACATACTACTTGCACAAACAGTTTGAAGGCCGGCTTTTTCATTGCTTTAGACGCTGACAGCCACAGTCAAAAAAAAGGGGGGGGGGGGGGGTTAGCATAGTGTTGGGACCAAGAGATAAAGAATTTGACCAGATTAAACAGAGATCTCAAAACCTACAGACAACTTTAGAGCATGAACGCCCTGTGGAACAAAGGAGACCATGCAGTCAATACGTGTTGTTCTTAAACAAAGGGATCATGCTTGTTGTAACTGTTGCAACCTAAATGTCATACCTCTATGATAAATGAGGGTTCAAAATGGCTGAAGGTCTAAAAACTAAAGACTCTGTAGTTCCCGCCTTCAAGAACTCTGATTCTTCTCATTGGCTGGTGGTCCCTAAATGCCCCAGGGGTTCTTGACCAGCTGACCTGGGGAATAATTACCCTGGGTACTGAAAAATCATTGTCTTCTACTGCTAGCTAACCCTGCTACAGGTGGCCTTCCTCTGCCTCCCACCGCAGCTCTGGTTGCTAACAGGTACATTTATAAAGAAACATATTAAAATTATACTAAAATTGATAAAAAAGATGCTTGTCAATAATACAATCTGTACCTGTACCAATTCCCACTAATAGTCTACTGTCACTTAGTGGAAGGGGACAAAAATGAACCAGATTAAGGGATAATTGGTAAATCAGTTGAGGAAATTACAATGTGTATATCACAAAGTGCAGGGAGCTAGTGTTTTATATGTTCTCTTGATCCAAACCCGTCAGTGTAAATGTGCTGCTCCAGAGGCATCCGTGAAACAGGGTTGGTCATCATGGGGGTCATAACGAATGAGTGTCTCTGTGGTAATGTCTGGCACAAGTGATATGGGTCTTATTCCTAGTGCTTAAGAACTCCACTGAACCGGAACGTACATCAGCCAACATTTAGAACTGTCCACATGACTTCCCCAACACAAGAAGTTCCCCTTCCTTTGAACCAACTGATTGGCACATCATATTTACTCTAGCTCCAGGAAATAAAAAAACACTGCATTCACCCACTCCATATCTTTCCTTTTCTTTCACTGGTTTGGGCTTTTTTCTCTCCCCAGCTAAACAACATTTTTTACACTAAAATGAACCCCTTCAACCTCTTACTCCGATTCACTGTCCATGAAAAAAAAAAAAAAGACAAAAGACAAACAAAAGACAAAGCTCATATAAGGAGCCCTGTGACAAGAGACATAATTGAAAGCTGCCCACCCATCTGCCTGTGTCTTTGTGTATGCTTGTCAGGCTTCCAACCTCTGGAGCAGCACATTTACACTGATGGGTTTGGATCTAGAGAACACGCAAAACACTAGCTCCCTGCACTTTGTGATATACACATTGTAATATAGTCAACTGATTTACCAATTATCCATTAATCTGTTTCATTTTTGTCCACTTCCGCTAAGTGACAGTAGACCCTTTTCACATTTTTTTCGAGGGAGATTTGGTGTAAAATCTAACATGAAGACACTATACAATATACATCTCACATCAAACAGTTGTTAGCACAACTATCTCAATTTAACAACATTTATTAAAGGCTTTATTAAACTTCTAGTCAGCTTGACTTTTCAATCAATCAATCAATCAAACTTTATTTCTAAAGCACATTTAAAAACAACCAGGTTGACCAAAGTGCTGTACATAGACAAGAAACACTAAATAGACAGAATACAACACCAGACAAATACAACATACAGTTCTCATGCTGGATTAAAAGCCAGGGAACAAAAATGTGTTTTTAGTTGCAATTTAAAAACCGGAAGGCTGGGGGCCAGTTTGACATGTAGAGGCAGCTCATTCCAAAGTCTCGGGGCTGCGGCTGAGGAAGCCCGATCCCCTCTACTCTTCAGCCGTGTTTTAGGGACAACAAGAAGAGACTGATTTGCAGACCTTAATGACCTTGAATGTGGCTTTAACAGATCAGTGACGTAGACTGGAGCTAGTCCATGAAGGACTTAAAAAAAAAAAAAAAATCTTAAAATCAATCCTAAAATTAACTTTTAATAACAGCTTCTTATGGAAGATGGTTCAGATGCTATCAATCTTCTCAGGTATTGACCAAGTGTTTCCTGCATCATTTTCAATCGCCCTGCACTGACATTTGCTGTGAAACAAGTGAAAAGGTTAACGATATCTGGAACAAATAAAAAATGTGATCACAAAAAAAAGATATGTGGAAGAAATTGTACAGTACTCAAGGAGGCAAGGTCATTTGATTGGCTGCTTCCCGGATCCCCTAGTACAATTTGGCTGTTATAATTAAAAGGCTGAGTTGAAGATAATAAGCATGAGGAATAAGGGCACAAGAAGACAATGAAATGTAATTGTTGTATGTCAGAATATGATGAAAGTCTGCACCTATCACAGGAAACACTGTTCCGTGAAGCTCTTCAAAAACACATAAGGAAGAGACTTTGTGATATATTATCTCAACGTCACAAGCCATAATTCTTTCCTATTTTAGATAAAGGTATGTTATCGGCTTGACTCAATAATGTGGCTATGTTAAGACAATATTGTTGGTTTAATTCCTGCAGTTTCCTTCTGTACAGTCTTTTGTTCATGCCTCCCCTCTAGTGTGAAATTGTATATAACTACATCTGATGCAATGATACAGCCAGTAGATGATTATCAGTTTTCAAGCAAAAAATAAATGTTGAAACCAGAATTGATTTATGTATTGCCTCATGATTTTCAACATTATCCCATTTGTCCATCTGTCTGTGAACACACAGACAGACACATCAATGCATAACATACATTTGTGAAAAAAAAAAGTTTGCATTCAGAATCACAAAAACAACGCATTGCTACAGTAACTTACACCTATATGGAATTATTTCATGGAATATGCAAACTTTCAAAACACAGTTTGCATGGGCTTTCTGACCTTATAAAAAACTCAACTAATGAAGCTTACAAGTGCATCTGTCAAACCCCCACTGAGGAACGGGAGAGAGTGTATATATATATATATATAATATATATATATATATATATATATATATATATAATAATAAAATAAAATAAAAAAAAACACTACAATACCAGCAATAATTCCTCCACTGACAAAATATGGAATAAAACCAACCCAAGCAATTTACAAAAAAATGTGACTTTATTCTAAAACACAAGTTAAAATTAGCAAAACAGCCAAGCAGACGTCTACTCGTCTCGGCTTCCACTGTCCTCCGCTCTGCTCCTCTCCTCTCCTCTCCTCTGCCCTCTTCCTCATGATCCTTTTTTTGTAATAATAGATCCGAAAGGGACTTCAAACCCTCAGTAACCCCCTCTTCTTCTTCCTTCTCTCCTCCTGCTCTGCTGCTGCTCCTCGCGTCCCCTTGTCTTTCTTCATCCTTTTTTTTCTGGTGCCGTTGGCCCTGGTTTCCTTGCTTCCTGCTCGGCATTGCCCCCGCCCCATCTACGCTGGGTCGCGTTGCTTCTGAGCTTTGTCGGTGGCTGAGCGGCCCAGCGCTTCAGCCACTCCTAGCGTCACATCTTCTCTTCTCTTTCTGTTCCTTCTCTCCTCCTGCTCTGCTGCGTAGCTCCTCTGCTCTGCCGCGTGTGTCTGTCCTGTCACCACCTTTTCTCCTTCTGCTGCGTCCCTGCTTTCCTTTTCACTGCCCCACTCAAACACACCTGCTCCCCATTAAGCTCAGGTGTCTCCAATTGTCTTTTCCTGAGCTCGTTAAGTCTGAGTAAAAAAGGGGGGAGGAGCTCCAGTCTTGTCAAAGGTAAAAAGCAAGCAATCCATGCAATAAAAACTGTAATAAAACCTAAGCATGCAGCAAATAAAACATGCAGACACCAAACAGCAAAACACATGCAATAAGTCCAAAAAAATCACAGCAACCCACATGCAGCCATACTAGCAGTACAATCCACTTTTGACACATCTTTGTTTTAACATTCCACAGATTTGTAGCTGCGCCTGTCATTTTCTCTTCCACAGTCAAAATGTCAGTGAGTGACAACTGTCTGTAAGATGGCATGTTTGGGTAGTGTATTCAAGAAAGATGTTATAATTTCCATTAATCTTCTAAGAAAACAATGATAAGTTCTGTAAATGTCCCACAATACCATGACAACATTACCTTTGGTATTATTTATATTGTAGATGAGGTTAAAAAGAAAATGTTGACAATAAAAACAAATTAAAGTATAAGTTCTATCCTTTATTATGATTTAATTCTTATGAATACAGTATGGATTGGGTGCCATCCGTCCATATACGGTTCCTATAGAACGCACTGATCTTGGCAATTATCATGTCAATAAATATAAACATATGTTGTGCTAACATCCAACATAAGTAACATCTCTTAATAGAAACCCATGCTCATAAATATTAAAGAATACTAGCTGCTCATTTGTAAAACAGCTCTAGGTGTCATTAATGACGAAGATCAATGCTGCAACTAATTAATGAAAAGTTCAAACTCATGCAGTACACTCTCTGTAATTAGGAAAAATGAGTTTTGTAACTCGAGAGGGGAGAATAAAAGGCCATGATTTCTGATGCATGGTTAGTAATTGTATTAAAGTTCTATTTTATAGAGCAGTATTGATTATGTCAGTGTGGTGTGAAGAATGATAGTCTACTTCTTAAACCAGAGGGCTCCACTTTTACAACCAGGCTGGAACAACTTTCAATCTGGCCAATCTCAGCCTGTGCAGACGAAGGTTAGAGGGACCAAACCAAGCATACAGAGAAGGTCACATCAGGGTTTTTTGCAATTAGTTCTAGCTCTGTTTGTTTAGCCTGCATTGACTGCAGTGGGATTTATCTTTGTGTAAGTTAATTACTGATTGTAAACCAAAATCATAGAGGATGTTTTTTTCTGAGGTCAGCAGGATGTGCTAATGTATCCCTTGGGACCAGTACTGTTTATTTAGAGAGAGTGTGTGGAGAATAGCTTACTTCATCAAGGCATTGGGTGTTGGAGTTTAAAAATTATTAGTTTGTTAAAAAGTGTAAGTTTTAAGGGATTGTTGTGCGGTTTGATGCTCTGAGGTATAAAAAAGAACGAGCATACTGCTTTGTTTGTGTCACAGGAGGCCTTAGTCTACCACTGCATTCTATAACCCTACCAGTCAGATTACCACAGGAGGTCTTAGTCTACCACTACGTTCTATAACCCTACCAGTCAGACTACCACAGGAGGTCTTAGTCTACCACTATGTTCTATAACCCTACCAGTCAGATTACCACAAGAGGTCTTAGTCTACCACTATGTTCTATAACCCTACCAGTCAGACTACCACAGGAGGTCTTAGTCTACCACTATGTTCTATAACCCTACCAGTCAGACTACCACAGGAGGTCTTAGTCTACCACTATGTTCTATAACCCTACCAGTCAGACTACCACAGGAGGTCTTAGTCTACCACTATGTTCTATAACCCTACCAGTCAGATTACCACAGGAGGTCTTAGTCTACCACTATGTTCTATAACCCTACCAGTCAGACTACCACAAGAGGTCTTAGTCTACCGCTATGTTCTATAACCCTACCAGTCAGACTACCACAGGAGGTCTAAGTCTACCACTACGTTCTATAACCCTACCAGTCAGATTACCACAGGAGGTCTTAGTCTACCACTACGTTCTATAACCCTACCAGTCAGACTACCACAGGAGGTCTTAGTGTACCACTACGTTCTATAAGCCTACCAGTCAGATTACCATAGGAGGTCTTAGTCTACCACTACGCTCTATAAACCTACCAGTCAGACTACCACAAGAGGTCTTAGTCTACCACTATGTTCTATAACCCTACCAGTCAGACTACCACAGGAGGTCTAAGTCTACCACTATGTTCTATAACCCTACTAGTCAGACTACCACAGGAGGTCTTAGTGTACCACTACGTTCTATAACCCTACCAGTCAGATTACCATAGGAGGTCTTAGTATACCACTACGCTCTATAAACCTACTAGTCAGACTACCACAGGAGGTCTTAGTCTACCACTCTGTTCTATAACCCTACCAGTTAGACTACCATAGGAGGTCTTAGTGTGCCACTACGTGCTATAACCCTACCAGTTAGACTACCACAGGAGGTCTTAGTCTACCACTACGTTCTATAACCCTACCAGTCAGATTACCATGAAAAGGGGGACCTGGGTCACTTGTTATTTTCTGTGTCATTCTTACCAGACAATCGTCATATAATTGATCCCCTGCACTCACGCACCATGTTCCCAGTTCTTTTAGTCACTCAAGACTTTAGTCAATCCTGGCCTTCTCGATTATCCCAGCGTCATTAAAAACGATGGCCAAATACTTGTTTGTGTTCACCCTTTCTACTACTGGACCTTTGATTTCCACTCCCTCACCTGGGATCTTATTTTATAACATGACAATAATGGGGTAATATTTGTTGTTGTTTTCACAGTATTATGGGCTACTATCCGCGTGACACTTTGATAAAACGTCTTAGAATTTAAAATGGGTAATTGCCATATTATAATGCTGAATTGTATCCCCCTTTTATGTTCCAAATATTTCCCTTTTGTTTCAAGGTAATAATTTACAAAGTATATGTTTAATCTTCCGACTTCTTACCTGGAAAAACGTCTGGTAGTTTCTATGTAACAACCATGAATCAGTGGTGCAAAACGCAAAACTACCTGTTTCTATTTCATTGCATGGTAATATTACAATAACACAGGTGGAGAGACTATCTAAACCTGTTTCTGGTAGTTTCTGTGTAACAACCATGAATCAGTGGTGCAAAACGCAAAACTACCTGTTTCTATTTCCTTACATGGTAATGTTACATTAACAGAGGTGGAGATATTACCTTGAATCGCTTCTGGTAGTTTCCAGGTAATCTCTTCACCTCTGTTGTTCTAAAATTACCATGAAATGTGTCTTGTCCTGCACGCACGTAACCCTGTGCAATCTGACCAGCATCACACCCTGGAGACTGGGATCATCCTAAGTCAGTGTATTTGACTTACAAAGGGGAAAACTGGGCCATGAAACACAATGACAAGTCACGTGTCAAATTAGTCAGTTTTGCTCCCCACTGCCAAAAACAAGTTGGGGCAGTCATCACCACCTGATTTCAAACATTTTTAAGTGTTCCACCACTTGAATGGCCAAAAAATTGGTAAATACCAATGGGATCACTGGCAATATATATAATGCCTGAGTTAACAGTACTCATTTAAAGTTTAAAAACTCAAAATGAGCGACTGTGAGAAGAGATATTTTAAATCACTATGTTGGAACGCTAGCATGTGAGCTACGGTGTTAATGCTGTGTGACGTACAATGTAACTTACAGCTCTTTTCAGCCTGTTTGCTTGCTTACTGACAGCAGAGCATGCAGAACTGTAACTTCTTGCAAAGAAAAAGACTAAGTGACTCAAGGGAAGTTGCCATTTTTAAACTCTCTAGGGACCTGGTGAATGTCCTTCTCCACCGCCATAACATTAGCAGCTAACGGATCAATGGGGAAGGATTTACAACGATGTGTGTCTTGGCAGATGCTTGCCCATGTGTAAATATTTTCCAACAACTAGGCGCATCAGTGTTTGAATCAACTGTTTTACATCACTATTAAACTAATTGATGTTTCCTATTACCTGCTGGCTGCAGTCAAGGTTTTGCCAAGTTTGCCAAGCAGAAATAGGATAGAAAAACCCCAAAAGAGGGTGCAATCATTATTTGGACCAAAGGCTTTTGTCCCGTTCCGCAAGAACAATATTATTACATCTCTAAGTGCTGAAACCCAACATTGGTTTTACATTAACCATTGTTTTCTCTAGTCTCCAACTATCAAGATTTCATTGCTGTTGGTGTGTGACTTGCAGCAGTGTTGCTGTAAGGATTCTATATTTAATAGTATGAACAGAGAACTGCTCCGTTGCTAGTAAGTAGGTTCCCATGCATGCACGTACAAATTCTTTGTACTATTATTACAGAGACAACACCATCATAAAACTCTGAGTTGCATTCAGCACTCATTTCAAATAGTAGACAACAGGCCGGGTTTACAAAATCCTCATTGTAACTCTCTTACAGTTGCTCATATTAAAAGAGAGTAAGAATAGAGTGGTGCAAAAGGCCAGTTACACCACCTAATCATGAAGTCATATTTGTACTGACTTTCAACAACAACAGCAATATATCTAAATAAGTATTAAGGGGCAAACAGGTGAACTTATTTTGGATTGTCTGGGCTAAAAATAAACCAATGTACATGTTAAACTAAGATAGTGATCATGGTTGTCATTATAGCTGCACAACATTAGCATGTTAGCATGCTGATATCATTTAGTCCAGCCTTACAGAGCTGCTATTGAGGCTATAGTCATGTTATATATTTAGATGTAGATATACTTCTTCTGGCCCACATTGCCCTCCATTCAGCTGGCATTTCATGGCTCCATAAGGAACAATCTGTCTAAGTGTTCTTTTGCACAGTCAATCACTTTTCTTCAACAAATTCCTTTAAGAATCTTGTCCTTCTGTATATGTATGTTTGTATTTATGTATGTATTTATGTATGTATGTATGTATGTATGTATGTATGTATGTATGTATGTATGTATGAATGTATGTATGTATGCATATCTATGTGGCTCTGTAATGTGGTAGGTACCTAAATGTTAGTCTTGCAATGCCAGACTTTCCTCCAGGCGGAGGAAGGTTAAGGCAGTCCACAGAACATTCTGGGATGGAAGAAAAACGTGCTCTGGTTTCTCACTTTAAACCAATCAAAATTGTCTCGTGCAAAGCTCCAGATGCTAAATAGTCCCAGGGAGGAACTAGTTTTTGTGGAACATGTGTCCGTTCAGAACAGAAAACTCTGATTGGACAGATACTCAAACTAGCTGTCTGGATTTACCCTGCAGAGATCTGAGGACCAGGTAACCATAGTCCTCAGATTGGACAGATAGTCTAGCTAGCTGTCTGGATTTACCCTGCAGAGATCTGAGGACCAGGTAACCATAGTCCTCAGATTGGACAGATAGTCTAGCTAGCTGTCTGGATTCACCCTGCAGAGATCTGAGGACCAGGTAACCATAGTCCTCAGAAATCCACCTGAGGTTAGAACGCCAACATGGAGACAGAGGACGGGGACGTAAATACAGCCAAAAAAGAATGAAATGAGCCAGAATTGCCGCAAAGGTAGTACAAAAGGTAGTACAAAAAACAGGGAAATCCAGAAAAATCTGAACTTGACACAAACTGACACAGAGAAACATGACAGGAACAAAACAAGGATCTGACACAGGACAAGGGGAACACAAAGACTAACTACAGAGGGTCATGAGGTAACAAGAGGCAGCTGACACAAGGGCTGGGAAACAGGTGGAAAACATCAAGAGCACGAAAATCTAAAGGACAGGAAGTAAAACAAGACAGAAAACCAGACCGCCAACATAAATCAGGGAACGGAGCAAAATACAAAAACAGACTACCAAAATAAGACAAAACACATTAAAAAGGCTGTTATTATCAAATGTTACAAATATATGATGTTCTCTAAATAAGAGAGTTGAGATCATTTGACTATAATTGCTGTTTTTGTGGGGTTGTAACAGCCAATAAATCTCTTGTTGATCCTAATGAAAAAACTCGAGACAGATGAGTTTTTCGAGTGAGGTAAGAGTAATGAAATTTGTTCTTTACCTAGCAGAAACCTACCACTGGAACTGTTTTGGGTGAATAGTACATAGTCCATACAGGTTGTGTACGACATACTTCAAACACTCAAATTTACATTAATATACATGTGTTGTTCTCATGTGGATGGGAAATGCCCAGTGTGCTCATCATAGTTGACAACCCAGAATATTCATGATGCAGTGACAAGTCTGTTTTCAATTTATTATGAAGTATTTTGATCTGTTCAACCAAACATGGGTGATTGACTGTAGCCAAGCTAAGCAGCAAGTCACTGACCTCATTCTTCTGGTTGGTTATGCAACCTCAATTTGCTTCCTTCTGTCCTCTGGGTGGTATCTGATAAGTGCAGGACAGTGTGTCTCCTGGCAGCAGAAAAGAGGAACTAGAAGTAAAAGAGAAGCAGAAAAGCAATGCAGTCACAGCCTAAAGTAGAAATCAACACTTCCTGAGTGTGCTTTCACAGAGACACTTTTTTACCACAGTTTGTTCAATCTTATGAATTACATACGTCAGGGAATTTAAACCAAGAAAGTGTAATTTAATAGGTTTTAAGATCATACTGTATAGTTCACTTAACCCTAAAACTAGGGGTGCAAAGAAATATGAAATGTAGTCTCGCAAATGTACATCATCAAACTTGAATGTTCTATATAAGTTTACATCCGCAAATCAACACACAATCTTCTGCTGTTCACTAGTGTGATCACACAAACATACAAGCACACCTCATGTACCCCTCCACACTCCCTTCTTCTTCGATTCCATTGTAATAAGTCAATTCTTTCAGCCAGTGTCGGTCAGTCAGTTCACCACTTTGGGTTAGACTGAAATATCTTGACTATCTCAACTGTTGAATGGATTTTTTGTGAAATTTTTGTTTTAATGTAAAAGGGCTTTTACAATTTTTTGCACCTGTTATGCTGTAAACATTTATAATGTACAGTACAATAATGATAAACATAAGGATAAATACAATTAGAGTGATTTACAGTAAAAACAGAACATGTGAACGAGTGAACTCAAAGCCATCAATATTATTAAATTCGGAATATAACAAACTAAAATGCCATAAAACATTAATAAAATCAACAAAGTTTTAAAAAAAATGTAAAAGGTGGTTTATTCATTTTCTTTTTCTGCACACTTGTTTACTGAACAGTCATTTAAAAAAAATCAATGTCTTCCATTGTGTATCAGAAAAGGCCTTAGCAACGTGTTCTTGATGAGAACGAGGAAAACAATTGTTCTCTCTCAGCAAAGTAAAGGTTTTTTGTAACTTTATGCAAAGTGACATTTTCATTGTCATATCCAATTACATTGTAATTTTCACTTCCTCTTATTGTTAGCCACTGAGTTGTTTTAAGTCGACCTTAAACAACTTACAAGTGTAAGTGTGTTGTTTTGAGGATGGCACAGAGTTTTCATTTCCATAAGCACACGGGTATCTTTGTAATCTGCTATTACAAGAATCCATTATTTTATAAAACTGAATATTTATAATCTTTCAGCAGTACTGAGTTTAACTTTCCTTTAACTTCAATAAATTAAATAAGGGTTTTGATTCCTGCCTCAATATTTTAACACATCCAGTACAGGACAGACAGACCACACAGGATGGCTACATGTTATTTCTCTGGCTCCTGCAGACTGTAGCACAAAATGTTTGTCATTACAATAACAAGTTATGCAAGGAAATGCTTGTATCCTGCCCTCCCCAACAGTGCTACAATAATAATAATAATACTAATAAAAAACAAACTATCTAAAAAATACAAATAAAACACCTATAATAATATAAATAACAGTTAGAAAGACCAAAGGTAGCTATGAAGCTATGTACAGTGCAGAGTGGAACTGTGTATAAAATTAACAATAGGCAAAGTCCAGGGTAGCTATGTAGCGATATACAGCGTAAAGTGGCAGATGTGCATGAGTTGATGGATGGAGGGGAAGGGGGTCACGAGTTGAGTAGCCTGACGGCTCGTGGGAAGAAGCTATCCTTGAATCTGTTGGTTTTGGACTGGATGCTTCTCAGCCTTCTGCCCGATGGCAGCTTGCTGAACATTCCATGGCACAGGTGACTGGGATCAGAAATGATCCGCTTGGCTCCCTTCCTGCACTTGTCAGTGTGGAGATCCTGCAGGGACGGCAGTTTAGTCCCCGTCATGCCCACCGCTGTTTTAATCAGCCTCTGAAGTGCCTTGCAGTTGAGGTCAGTACAGGTGTCGTACCAGGTAGTGACACATCTGGTCAGGATACTCTCAATAGTGCATCTATAGAAGCTGGAGAGTATCCTTGCGTCCATGCCGAATCTCCTTAGCCAGCGGAGGAAGAAGAATCGTTTCCTGGTCTCCTTTACCACAGTGTTGGAGTGGAGAGACCAGGTCGAGTCATTGCTGATGTTGACCCCGAGGAACTTTAGGTTGCTTACTCTCTCAGCTGCAGACCCGTTAATGAGAATGGGGGTGTGGTCTCCCCGCTGCTGCTTCTCTAAGTCCAAAATTATCTTCTTTGTCTTGCTGACGCTGAGTTGGAGGTTATTATCCTGGCATCACAGACACATGATCGTATCTCGTCTCTGTAGGCCGTCTCGTTGTTATCAGAGATCCGGCCTATGACGATGGTGTCATCAGTAAACTTTATGATGGCATTGGAGGTGTGAGTTGCCACGCAATTGTAGGTAAAGAGAGAGTACAGGAGTGGGCTCAGCACACAGCCCTGGGGGGAACCAGTGCTGAGGGTCAGTGAGGTAGATGTGAAGTGTCCCATCCACACCATCTAGGGTCTGCCAGTCAGGAAGTTCAGTATCCATCCGCACAGTGTGGGGTCAAACCCCAGCTCCCTAAACTTCACCACAAGATTAAAGGGCACAATGCTACTGAATGCTGAGCTGTAGTCTATGACTTGTGGATGTTTACAGGGTTGTTCTGTTACAATGAAGCTACATCAGATAGTAGTCATAAAGCCTTTTCTTCAGCTTTATTTTACACACCATAAATAGAACACTTGTTAGTTTTATTTACTGCTCTTCTCCATTACAGTTTTTTTTCTCCATTGCTTAACAACATTGGTCACAACTGAGGCCATAGATCCTGAACTCTAACTACAGTCTACATTACCAACAGTCATCTGAGTTAAACAGTTCACATCAGCTGAAAAGCTCATTCACAGCAACACACATGTCTCAGAACAGACTCAGTGTAGTCAGAACAGTCCTCATCAAGACATCACACGCTGCCACTCAGAACACAGAGTTCAAACACCAATACACAAATTACAAACAGTTTCAATAATTCAAGTGACTTTACACAGATCAATAGTTTCTCTCAACGCACCAACACACCTACTACACACAACTGACAAAACGTTAACTTTATGCCCAAAATCACACATTGGAACTCATTCCAGCACTCATTTTCAAAATACAATAATACGCTTATACAATACACTATTTCTCCCAAAACACTGTAAACATGTCTCAAAGTCATAGCCCATTGTCATAAAAACAATAACATCAGGTGGAATTACAGAAACTGCATTATTTGATATGTGTCAGGTCTGCCTTTATACAATAAATAATATGATATTGTATTGACCATACATTGTGTTTTACACTGCAGTTTCTCTTGAAGCCTCTGTCTTTTGTTTTGTTGGGTTTGGTAATGTTGCATTTTGTTTTTTTGCTGCAGAAATTCAATACAAAAAAATGAGTGAGCCATCTCAGAGAAGCTTTTAAGAATGTACGGTTTACAATAGAAAAAAAAGAAAAAAAAAAATCTTCCTGGTACTCCTCCTCCCTCGTGAAGGAATTTTTCTTGCTTTCTTTGTGTTCGTCTTTACTGTATTGTTCTTTTTCCACACAAAATCAGCCCAAATAGGTAGTCTTTCACTGCATGTACAAGACTTACATATCACAATCAGAATCAGCTCTGGCCAGGTTTGGGACTTTGGTTACTGTAATCCTTACTGTCAAAGTACAACACTCACTTACTGTAACATATAAAGGATACTGTAAAAATAGATGGCCATGTGATTTACAGTTTTTTACAATTGCTATGACAGATTGTTCAATACATTTAACAAGTTTCCTAAACTCTTAACACACCAACACACCCAAAACACACAATTGGCAAAACAGTTAATTTCACGCTCAAAATCACACATTGTAGACTAAACTCCAAAACTAATTTTAAAAATACATTAATACACTAACACAACACACTTTGTCTAACAAAACACTGCAAACATGTTTCAAAATCAAATAATTATTCCAAACACTAACACATGTTCTCCTCCAACAGGAACATTTAGTCAATCATAACACAATGACAAAAATAACACTATCATCAGCTGACATTACAGAAACTGCTTTATTTTAGATGTGTCAGGTATGCCCTTACACAATAGACAGTATGTTGTATTGATCATAGGTTATGTTTTGCACATGCATTTTGTTTCTTTTGTTGAAGAAATTCAATACAAAAAATAAATGACCATCTCAGAGTAGCTTTAGAGAATGTACAGTTTATGAAAAAAAGACAAAGACAGAATTGCTGCAGTAAAGACTTTATTTGCAGAAGATATACAAACAGATATACTGCAAGATATACAAACAGAAAGAACACCAGAATAATAATTAAAAAAAAGTCAAACCGGGCTGTGATTGTACGGGAATGGTGGAATGCCACATTCTCCCATGTAATCACATATGTTGACAAGTTGTTTCCCACCTGCCCCCTTTCTACCTCTGGCACCAGTCTTTCGTGCAGGTCCTCTAAAAACAGAAGAAGGCGGTCAATGTTGCAGGGGCCAATCTCACATTTATGCAGGAGTGCACCATTGTTGAAGATTGCGGCGCACATGGTGATGTTAGCTCCTCTCTGGCCCGGCACGGTAACTGTGGCCCTTTTTTCAATTATGTTTCTCCCACGGCGACGCCTTTTCACCAAGTTGAAGGCAGCCTCGTCAACATAGATAGTTTCATGTGGGACTTGATTGGCCTCCAACTCCATGACTCTCTGAAAGTAATTAGACACAGTGTATGTAACTGCTGTGCTGTACTGTATAGCTACTGTATGTCCTAATGTACTCCAGGTTTATAGAGTAGTTTACAGTAATGACTGTATTGCATAACCTTACCTGGATGTATTGGTGACAGAGTTCTTTGATGCGTTCACTGTTCATTTCAAGCCCAGTCTAGTTTAACCTGTGATTATTGTGGCTGTGCTATATTGTCATAAAGCCATTAGTGTGATAACCTCTAATTAGCCTCATCCAGCAGGCTCATCCCATCCTTCTCAGGTCAAGATTAAAGAGGGCCATCGCTACAAAAACAGCATCTCCATTAATTTACTCAAACAGGCTTGTTGAAGTGAGACTGATGCAGGTTGTTGACCTGCAAGGTCAGGGTTAGGGTGCATGGCCATGCATAATGACTGCTCAGTCCGTTCTGTCCCTCTCTCATGGCTGCTTTGAGCATACACATGCACAGTTGCTACTGTTCTGTCTATAGTTGCACATGGACATGTAATCTGTAAATCTGTAAGTCAGAAAAGCTCAAACATCCAACACTGCAGAAATAATACGGATATTCATTCTCACTCAATACAAACCGCAAGATGCACAAACACACAGCAGTTGTTTTGTGACGATAGCACATTTCTCATGCATCCCAACACTAGAATGCATGTTTAAAAGTGATAAAATCTTATGGTCACTCAGCTAGTTTTACAATCTTTATGCTATCAGAGATACCATCTTCCATTAATTAAATGTTAGGATGATTATTCTGGCTAGATTCAGAGACTGGATTCACAGTTAACTATCACCAGACTTAGTGGCAACAACCATGCGTTGACAAACCCAGTGACAAGCTGTGACAGTGATGTTATTTTCACACTTTTTTGCCGTGGTAGCTCCCCCCTCCACACATCAAAGAGGACCCTCTGACCTTATGACCATGTCCACAGTCAATACCTCTGCATCATGGTGTTGATGGGGAGATCCATATATGTCTATGTTGCTATTACAAAATTACCATTAGTCTTAGACATGATATTTTTTATTTTACAACATGCTAGTTGTTATATAAACACAAAGGAATCAAAATCAGAAGTTTGCTTCTCTCTCTCTCTCTCTCTTCTCTCTCTCTATATATATATATATATATATATATTAGGGATGAGCGAGTACAGCATGGTGGACAATGTTCAAAGTTTCCATTGCTGAAGCTTGCGGCGGGGAGCTGTGGTCTTAGGGTCTTAGGTGCTTCAAGGGGCGGTAACCCACGACACCCTGGTGGACACCGGTGGTCAGGGAAGCCGTCCGACTGAAGAAGGAGTCCTTCCGGGATATGTTATCCCAGAGGACTCCGGACGCAGTTGCAAGGCACCGACGGGCCCGAAGGGCTGCAGCCTCTGCGTGACAGAGGCAAAGCAGCGGGTGGGGAAGTTGGTTAGGACATGTAAGGGACTGGTCCGCACCCAGGGTGTTCTGGAAAACCGTTGCCACCTCAGGAGGAAGGAAGCGGACTCATCCGAAGTGTATACAATAAGGATCGGACGGTTGCTAACGGCACGGAGGCAAGGCTGGTCGTGGCGACTTTGAGGAACTGCAAACGCTGACGCTTGGGTGAGAGCAGAGGGAGGATGAGTGGGATTTGCCAATTTCCTGGAGAGGTTCGCACTAGGACACCAAGCGGCAACCCCAGGTATAGATGAGATGACGTTCAGAACTGCTGAAGCTGGGTGTGGAGGGGCTGTTGGAAGAGCACTCTTTAACATCCGAATCCAGCTGGGACAGTGCCGATGGGGAGGCAGACTGGGGTGGTGGTCTTGTTCAAAGGTGACCGGTGGGTGCCATACGGGTCACACATCTCACCATCCTGCGTAAAGCCAGGTCCAGGATCGTCAAGAATGCTGAGTCGGCGTAGGAACTGGGGCTGTTTAGGTGAACAAGCGGTTAATTGTCCTGGAGTGGAACAACGGCCAGATCTTTACTCTGCAGTACTCGGAGGGGCCTTGTCAAAGGGGACCACGAGGTATGTTTTGTGGATCCGGGAAGGTAGACTGTCCCGGGAACGGTGGGAGGTGTGCGGTATGGATGAGGGGGTCCCTTCTTAGGGCCATCCAATCTCTGTATGACCAAAGCGAGAGCGGTGTCCGGGTTCTCGGCAGTAAGTCGACTCGTTCCAGGTGAGGGTTGGCCTCCGACAGGGCTGCGCTTTGTCACCAATCCTGTTTATAATATTTATGGACAGGATATCGAGGCGTAGTCGGGGCGGGGAGGGGTTGCAGTTCGGTGGGCTTAGGATCTCATCGCTACTTTTTGCAGATGATGTGGTCCTGATGGCGTCATCGGTCTGTGACCTTCAGCACTCTCTGGATCGGTTCGCAGCCGAGTGTGAAGCGGCTGGGATGAGGATCAGCACCTCTAAATCTGAGGCCATGGTTCTAAGCAGGAAACCGATGGAGTGCTTTCTTCGGGTAGGGAGTGAGTCCTTACCCCAAGTGAAGGAGTTTAAGTACCTTGGGGTTTTGTTCGCGAGTGAGGGGACTATGGAGCGTGAGATTGGTCGGAGAATCGGAGCAGCTGGTGCGGTATTACATTCTGTTTATCGCACCGTTGTGACGAAAAGGGAGCTGAGCCAGAAGGCAAAGCTCTCGATCTACCAGGCAATTTTCGTTCCTACCCTCACCTATGGTCATGAAGGCTGGGTCATGACCGAAAGAACGAGATCCAGGTTACAAGCGGCCAAAATGGGTTTTCTCAGGAGGGTGGCTGGCGTCTCCCTTAGAGATAGGGTGAGAAGCACAGTCATCCGAGAGGAGCTCGGAGTAGAGCCGCTGCTCCTTAGCGTCGAAAGGAGCCAGTTGAGGTGGTTCGGGCATCTGGTAAGGATGCCTCCTGGGCGCCTCCCTTGGGAGGTGTTCCAGGCACGTCCAGCTGGGAGGAGGCCCCGGGGAAGACCTAGGACTAGGTGGAGAGATTATATCTCCAACCTGGCCTGGGAACGCCTCGGGATCCCCCAGTCGGAGCTGGTTGATGTGGCTCGGGAAAGGGAAGTTTGGGGTCCCCTACTGGAGCTGCTGCCCCCGCGACCCGACACCGGATAAGCGGTCGAAGATGGATGGATGGATGGATGGATGGATGAAGTACAGCATTATCTGTATCTGTATCTGTATCTGTTTACCACATGAATTATCTGTATCTGTATCTGTACTCGGAAGTGGTCAGATTTAACCCGGAAGTGGGTCGGGTTGTCTTGAAATGGGCGGGGCTTTAACTGGTATGTTATTTTAAGCATGCAATTGATATGAGTTGATCATAAATTGTTATATGTATTGCTGATTAGAAAACTATTTCCATGACAGCATCAGCATTGAGCTTCAGATCATTAGTGTTGTCATGGTAACAAACGAACTATATAGGCCTACAGTATATAACAAGTTTTGCAACAATAAATACAACAATGTGTACATTTTTCAGCATCACTAGCTTTTGCCTTTGCCAACACCTTCACCACTAATGGAGCAAGCTGGAAAATTGAACTCTTCCTGAACCCCGTGGGGAGGAGGGCCACAACATCATGGCACCCAACAAAATTCAGCAAAGATTGTTCCTGTACTGAAATGTGCTTGTATTGACAGAAAAAGGATGCTATAAACATTTCTTGAACTATAGAGAAACGTCAGATTATTTCTATTTTTATTAAATTAAGTTAGGGTTGACTCACTGTGTTTTTTAAACCAAAGATGGATTGGAATCTCCCTCTGTGCTGACCAGATGTTTACAGGGATTTTTTTGCTGAATAGTACAGATTTGTTCACACTTATTAAATCCTCCCAAGGACAGTACTTTTCTTCTCATAGTTGTAAGAAAAGGTAACTAGAACTGCACGCAGTTTCAACGGGGTCCAAGCCTCCCCGCGCCAGTCGTCCCCAGCGACCCGGGGAGCGCAAAAATCCCTACCCCACTGCGAGGACCCCCTCAGGAGGGGGCCCAGATGGCATCCGTCAAATTTTGTAAAATTCGGAGGAGCGGTTATTGAGAAATACACTTTTTTGTATTTGTAGCGCCCCCTAGTGGCCAATGTTCGTCAAATTTGTTACAGAGCCTCAGGGGGTCATAGCAAGTAATATTCTAAAGTTTGGCTTTGATAGCATTTACTTTGGCCGAGATATGGCAAAGTTGGTGTTTTCATAGCTAGCTACACAAATTTGTTTTGAGTGTAATACGCGTAATTCTTATTCTATAAATAATCTTTATTCAACTTTGTGTCAGGTCGTTCTGGAGATGCTATATGCCGAGTTTCGTGCAGATCCATTGCACAGTGAGGAGTTCGAAAAAGTAGGTTTTTGATAAATCACGATTTTTCACGCATAAAAGTCTAGGCGGAAGTGGGATTTTTTTGCTGAATAGTACAGATTTGTTCACACCAATTCAATCCTCCCAAGGACAGTACTTTTCTTCTCATAGTTGTAAGAAAAGGTAATAATTTAGCTCAGGCCTTGACCACTTGATTTGCACTATTAATCTTGCCTTAAGTCCCAGAGTTAATGTCAGCAAGCCCAGCATTTAACCTTTAACCTTCATAAACATGTCTAATAATAAGTATTATACTCTCTGTGAGTGTTTCTCTTTGTCTGTTAAGATCAATAAGACAGACAAATAAAAGGACTCCCATGAGATTGGCAATGTTTCTGCCAAGAAAAGAAAGGCTTTGGGAAGCCATTTTTCAAGATTCAAGATTCAAGAACTTTATTTGCCATTTGTGTTTTCACACATAGGAACTCTTGTGCGGTTGTTACTCAGAGAGTCAAGTCGAGTTTGAAAAAGACACACAAAGCATTTACATTATAAATAAATAAATTTGCACAAAACCATTAAAAAGTACAAATAAAAATAACTAAATTTGCATTCCTAAATTGCAAAAAGTATAATTGCATGTTGGCCTTGGCCCCTAAAGACAGCCCCTTATAAGATATTGAAGTGCTCACTTATTATTAATTAAATAAATAAGATGCACAGATGTATTGCACAGATATGTTATGTCACACAGGCCCTGAGCAGAATAGTAAATTTTGTTTTGGCCAAAAGTCTCACTGTAGTCTCTTTTATTGAACAGTAGAGTTTACTGTCCATTTGGCATAGACATTATTTTCATGAACATTAATGCCAAGCAGGGGAGAAATTGTAGGGAAATTCCTACTTCAAAGAATAAGAGTAGAAGAATGCCTAAATATTTATGCAGTACATTCTAAAAGAGTGCGATGCATTATGTTTGCACTCTAAAGCACAACAGCACCCTGACTAATATACTGTACTCTGCGTTACATTGGCCAGACTTCCTATAACAAAATTGTTTTTATTCATCTTTTGTATGTGTTGGTCTCAGTTTAGAAGCAACAGCCCAAATGTTGTTGAATAGTACAGTGAAATGTTTTAACAACCTCTTCCTCCATCTGAACTTTATCAGGAGCAAACTGAGTGAACAATGACTAGCTGCTTAGTCTATATATGGCCAGGTCCATTCAAAATATACAAACTAGTTTTGTCTTATTGTTTCTGTTTATCTGAACAACGCGTAATACCAACTTGGATACATTCCACTTATAACAAGAACACACTGCCTCTGTAGATGGCAGTGAAAAGAGTGTGCAAGTTTTAGTCTTTGATGGTCATACACCCATTTGTTTTTGGGTGAACTCCTTGTCATTCGTCGATGTAAGTGCAGATGTGAGCCGAGTGCAGATGTGAGCCGAGTGCAGATGTGAACCGAGTGCAGATGTGGGCCGAAGGCAGATGTGAGCCAAGTGCAGATGTGAGCCGAGTGCAGGTGTTTGCCGAGTGCAGATTTGTGCCGAGTGCAGATGTGTGCCGAGTGAAGATGTAAGTCGAGTGCAGATGTGAGCCAAGTGCAGATGTGTGCCGAGTGAAGATGTAAGTCGAGTGCAGATGTGAGCCGAGTGCAGATGTGAGCCGAGTGTAGATGTGTGCCGAGTGAAGATGTAAGTCGAGTGCAGATGTGAGCCGAGTGCAGATGTGTGCCGAGTGAAGATGTAAGCCGAGTCCAGATGTGAGCCAAATGCAGATATGTGCCAAGTGCAGATGTGAGTGCAGATGTGAGTGCAGATGTGAGCCAAGTGCAGATGTGAGTTGCGCATTCTTAGATATAAATGGTTTACGGCGGAACGCGTCATACTGGAATTAGGGAAATCCATGAAATACTAAACTTTTTCTCATTACAAACAATAACAGAAGATGAAAATCATTCCAGAAACAATTTAGCTATATATGGTTGTTTGGTTGCTAATGTTAGCTCAAAACACCATTCAACTGACAGCCTTTGTTGTGTTGATGCTAACTTGTAGCCAGCAGTGAACCAACTTCGTTAAGTAGGTCCATTTTTACTGGGTTGACATTACAGAAGTCTCTTGTTAGCATCTTGCATCTGTGTCGCAGAGTGACGCATGTGCAACTCACATCTGCACTCGTCTCACATCGGGTAGTGACACCCCTACCCACAGTCCCCCAGGGGCCTTTATAGCAGAACCAATTAGTGGTTCAGGCTCTGGGTTAATTCCAAGGGGGATGGCTCTGTTCCAATGAATTAAATAAGGACTTGATTGGCCTAGAAATAATTCTATAAATCAGACTGAGATTGAATGGATTAGACATGGCTGGACCGCAGCGCCATGATCTGGTTACATTTTGGGAAATACTGCTACTCCGTTTCTTGCTGATACCAGTGGTATTAATCTTCTCATCTAACTGTCTACAAGAATATCCTTCGTTGAATTTATTTTTCCCAAACAAGGTAAACGTCATACTAGTAAAGTAACTTGTCATTTAGGAAAAAAAGTATGAGAAAGTATTTAGTCTCTTTCATTTCCACCCATGCCTGTGAGAGCTTTCCTTGGAGGATCACTGCCCCTGTCATCATACAGGGAAAAATATAGTGGGGGGAGGAGGGATGTACATGCAAAGTCATTAGGTCATCATCACAACTTTCTATGAAGAACAAAAGTGTGAATCCAACAGGAGATGGTGTGGTTTTATTGTAACAGTGTAGAGAATAAACAGAGCGGTGTGCAATAGCTATCTGGGGACAGGATCCAAGACATTTAGAGGGTTATCCAAATGTGAACTGGCTTTGCCGGGAAGTGACAGGATACAGGAAGACAGACCGAGGAAACCAGTCATGATAAATCAAACATGCACACTCACACTTTCCAAAACTGAATGAAAATGTAATTTACATTGCAGTTAGGATACTATGCAAACAGTGCAAAGATGAAGTAGTGCAGAAGTTGACTGCATATGATTATTCAAAAAATCCAATATTAAAGGTCCCATATTGTAAAAGGTGAGATTTCCATGTATGTTTTATTAAATAGCGGGTCGATGTGCTATATAAATACTGTGAAAGTATCAAAAGACTTAATCTACAGAGACATCCCCAGCCTGTATTCAGAAACAGTGCCTTCAAACAAGCACTTGTGATATCACAACTATACTTTGTAAAGGTATAAAGTGTCCCTTTAGTGCCGTTACAATCAGTCCCCGGCTGCAATGATAGTGCAGAGCCTCAGACAGCACAGATACAGAAGATCTGGAAAGCTGACCAGTCAGAGCAGATTGGGCTCTTTCTGGAGAGGGCTTAAAGTGACAGGCTCTAATACAGAGCATTTCAGACAGAGTGAATCCAGGTATATTTCAGACAGACAGTATGATAAAATATAATATAGTAAATAAAATCATGTACACATGTTCTAGTAGAAACCCAAAATACAATACAAACCTGAAAATGAGCATGATATAGGACCTTTAAGGAGTGTAGTGCTCAAAGTCAGTTCAACAGATCTAAAGCTCATCATTCTTTGTAATAAAAAGATCATGTGATCATACAGGGCAGGCAAGAAATCAACAGCTTTTTCATTATTTATAATAATGCAGAGACATGCATACAGTTTCTTTAAATGGCTAAGGTCAACTGAGCCCACAAAGGTCCAATGTTCATCCCAGTCCGTCAGCTACTTTAAGTGGAGGATTGTACAGACAACATACTAACCTCATAAGGAATAAGGCTAAACGTGTTGGGGTTGTTCTGTAGTTGTGTAACAGGTAAGACCATTATGGTTTACCAAACCACGTGTGAATGTGTTTAAGAGAAGGAGAGAGAAAGAAAAGGTTGACTTTTGCACACAATGTCTATAAGTTATTCATAACTGCTTCTTTGCTACATTTTGATCCTCCTGTGGGTTGACTTGCTCGTCATACTGCGAGCATTCCCACCATGCCTGCAATCCCTTTCACACAAATGCCGGTTTGGCGCTGTTATGGTTCTGTGAAAGTAAGCCGTCTAGTCTTGAACAGGCGGTGTTAAGGTGGTCTTAATTTTAATCATATTGTATGTTCAGTGGTGATATTTCCACCTGATTGATGTAAGACTAAAACTCAAGGGGGGTTAAAAGTGAAAAGGCTTTAACATTTTGTTAGACGATATGTGCTCTGTATATTTCAGGGCAATTTGTACATAAAATATACAGTAGATATTACATTTATTAAGTGGAAATTTCATCCAAGTGGTTTCACTTGAAGAAAGGTCAAGGGTTTAATCAAAAGAAATACAGTATATTCATTATGAGAGCATGAATATCCATGTCCATCTTGCCAACAAAAGCGGTTATACAACAAAGTGTTCAATTCAATTCAATTCAATATAATTTTTATAGCGCTAAATCACAACAACAGTTATCGCACACCGCTTACCATAAAGAGCAGGTCTAGACCGGATTCTGTGATGTCATTTACAGAAACCCAACTGTTCCCACCAAGAGAGCACTACGCCACAGAGGCAACAAAAAACTCCCTTTAAGAGGCAGAAACCTCAAGCAGAACCATGACTCAGGTCCGGAGGGGGGGGGGGAATCTGCCTTGACCGGTTGGGGGTGGGATAAAGAGACAGACAGAGACAGAGGAAGAGAGAGAGAGAGACAGACAGACAGACAGACAGACACAGAGAAGAGACAGACAGACAGAGAGAGAGAGAAATGGAGAATTGTGAGAGACAGTGTGGAGCAGGAACATGGAGGCAGCAGGTGACTCCAACCACAGATCCAGATTCAGAAACACCAGCAGGAAGTGATAGGAGGAGAGAGGGGAGGGGCGAGAGAGCACACGACTCAGAGAAACAGCCCTAACTATAACCTTTATCAAAGAGGAAAGTCTTAAGCCTACTCTTAAATGTAGAGACGGTGTCTGCCTCCTGAACCCAAACTGGAACCTGGTTCCACAGGAGAGGAGCCTGATAGCTGAACACTCTGGCTCCCATTCTACTTTTAGAGACTCTAGGAACCACAAGTAACCCTGCATTCTGGGAGCGCAGTGCTCTGGTGGGGTAGTAAGGTACTATGAGCTCTTTGAGATAAGATGGTTCCTGAACACCAAAAGTATTTTAAATTCTATTCTGGATTTTACAGGAAGCTAATGCAGAGAAGCTTAAACAGGAGAGATGTGATCTCTTTTCCTGGTTCCTGTCAGAACACGTGCTGCAGCATTCTGGATCAGCTGAAGAGTCTTTATGGACTTTTTTGAGCAGCCTGATAATAAAGAATTGCAGTAATCCAGCCTAGAAGTAACAAATGCATGGACTAGTTTTTCTGCATCATTTTTAGACAGGATATTCCAGATTTTTGCAATATTGCATAGGTGAAAAAAGGCAGTCCTTGAAATTTGCTTTAAGTGGGAATTAAAGGACATGTCCTGATCAAAGATAACTCCAAGATTCTTCACAGTGGTGCTGTAGGCCAGGGGTGATGCCATCCAGAGTAACTATCTCTTTGGATAATGCGTCACAGAGGTGCTTGGGCCCCAGAACAATCAATCAATCAATCAATCAATCAAAACCTTTATTTGTCCCCAAGGGGCGATTCATTTGCTGCAGTAGCAAAAAACTGACACATGACAACAAAGACAACAACATCATTTTAAATACAGTATATACCAAATAGAGAAAATAAATAAGTAAATGCCACAACATAAAAGTTTAAACCCCAGTGTACCATATGTGCCGACATTACCTAGACCTCCCAGAGTTAAGCAGAGAGATGGCAGAGGGAACGAAGGAGAGTTTGTACCTATTTGTTTTGGCTGGTAGCTGACTGAAACGGGAACCGGAGGGCAGCAAATTAAATTCTGCATTTAGGGGGTGAGAACTATCGGACATGATGGATTCTGCCTTTTTAAGTACATGTCTAGTATACAGATCAGTAGGTGTCATCTGCTGCCTCCCAATAATTTTGCTACTAACTTTAATTACCGTTGCCATTTTGTTTTTCATTTTTAAATTCAGAGAAGCATACCAGCAAATACATGAAAAGGTAAATACAGACTCAATAAAAGATTTATAAAACAATGTCATCAAGGATCTATCCACTTGAAACTGAGCTAGCTTTCTCAGACAGAAGAGACGCTGCTGACTTTTCTTACTTATCATGTAACTTCAATAACAATAACTTCAGTTTTATCTTAGTTTAACATTAGAAAATTACAGGTCATGCAGGTTTTACTATTCTGAAGGCACATTTGAAGTTTAGTTAACTGATTAGTTTCATCCGGCTTGATCAATAGATATAGTTGAGTATCATCTGCATAACAATGAAAGTCTATGGAGTGTTTCCTGATAGTATTGCATAAAGGAAGCACATAGAAAAGGAACAGGATTAGACCAAGCACAGATCCTTGTGGGACTCCATGACTAACGTTGGCGTGCATGGATGATTCATCGTTAACATACAACCTGATGTGGATCTGATAAATAAGACTTAAACCAGTTTAGAGCAGTCCCTTTAATGCCAATTAAATCTCTGTAATAGGATATGATGGTCAATGGTATCAAATGCAGCACTAAGATAACACCAGTACAGAGATTAGTATAGACTACTGTCTGATGCAGTTAGGAGGTCCTGTTAGGAGTGCTCTCTCTGTGATATGATGAACTCTAAATTCTGACTGAAAATCTTCAAATAAGCTGTTGCTATGCAGAAAGTCACACAGCTGTTTGGCGACTGCTTTCTCAAGAATCTTAGAGAGAAATGGAAGCTTGGATATAGGTCTATAGTTGGCTAAAACATCTGGATCAAGGTTGGATATAGGTCTATAATTGGCCAAAACAGGTTGAGCTTTTTCAAAAGAAGTTTAATTCCAGCTACTTTAAAGTGCTGTGGTACATAGCCTGTTAATAAAGACAGATTGGTTATATCTAGTAGAGAAGTGTTGACTAATGGTAAAACTTAGTAGCCTAGTCGGGATGGGGTCTAAGAGGCAGGTTGATGGTTTAGATGAAGCCTAGTCGGGATGGGGTCTAAGAGGCAGGTTGATGGTTTAGATGAAGCCTAGTCGGGATGGGGTCTAAGAGGCAGGTTGATGGTTTAGATGAAGCCTAGTCGGGATGGGGTCTAAGAGGCAGGTTGATGGTTTAGATGAAGCCTAGTCGGGATGGGGTCTAAGAGGCAGGTTGATGGTTTAGATGAAGCCTAGTCGGGATGGGGTCTAAGAGGCAGGTTGATGGTTTAGATGAAGCCTAGTCGGGATGGGGTCTAAGAGGCGGGTTGATGGTTTAGATCAATGTTCCCCAAACTTAGGGTCGGGACCCAAAATGGGTCGCAGACCCGTTTTATTGGGTCGCCAATTGGCAGAGTGAAATGCATATCACTCTCATGTGAATGAGCGTTCTTTTTTGCTCCACTGGTCTGTTCAGCTCAGATGCTGTGGGGGGGGTTTCTCTCTCTCTCTCCTCTTTTATCCTAGGCGGGGATAAGAACATGAGTTGAGGAAGGGGTGAGACACAGAAAGGAGAATAGAGCTGAAATAGAAGGGCAGAGAAGTGTGTAAGACTGCGACTCTGCCTCCTGGTCCCAACTCTGGATTGTCAAGGATTAGGTCCACTAATAACTTGTAAGGATTTCTAGAAATGAGAGCCTAAGTGGGATGAATGCCGTCTCTCTGAATCAGACCAGGTCTTCCCCAGAAAGACCGCCAGTGATCTACAAAGCCAACATCATTATCTGGACACCACCTTGATAATGTTGAACTAAAAAATAGGTCAGCCAGCTTACCCTGCACCCGGCGCAGTGCAAGTGTCCTGCATTTTTAAGCCCAAACCTTTGTAAATTTCCCAATCCAGCCCCACATTGTTTAAAACAAATGCCCCGGCCCCCATCTTGCCCCATGGGCGGCCGGGTTTTCGGGGGGTGAGTTCAGGGACTAGGGGGATTGCTTCTTGAGGCAGGGGAAAGTGACCGAAATTTGACCACAAACCCTGTTCAAAAGTATAGCAAAACATTCATTGTTTTTAATAGCACTTTATAAATATTAAAGGGTGTGACAGATTTTTACATCACGCAAAATTTTTTTAAGATCCCCCAAACACAATCACCAAGGGAAAAAAGCCCCTTTTTTTAAAGGGAAGGGAGAAAACTGGGGGTTGATTGAATTTTCTGCCAAAAACCCCTTTTAAGAAGCACAAGTAAAAACCTTTTAGAACCGCGCCCGGGGTAAAAACCCTTTTTTCTGTTATTGATAGAAAAATGGATTTGTCCCCCGCCCTAAACACACCTGGGCCGGCACGTCATGCCGTGACTTAGATCTTTAAAAATGGGGCCCAAAAAACCATTATTTATTGGGGAAATTATAAAATATTTGGACTTTTTGTAATGGGTAATTCTTAAGGCTGAACTGCATTAAAAAGCATACAGGGGTTTTTCAGTTCAGGAATAACCCCCAAAGAAGATAAAAGGCGCAGGAGAGCATTTGACGGGTTTTATTTAACAAAAAAAAAATAAACTATAAAATGCAAAGAAAAACGAAAAGGAAAAAAAAAACTCCCAAAAAAAAAAGGAAAATCCAAAGTAAAAAAGGTCCAATAAATCCAAGGAAAAAAAAAATACCCCAAAGATCCAAAAGCTAGCCCCCCACTCAAAAAAAAAAAAACGCACAAGGGAACACAAGTTTTTTCAAACTAACGAGCAAAAAAGGAAACAGGGATACACTTAAAACATCGGGGCAGGGCGAGAACAAAAGACGGAAAAACCAAGGCGGTATAAAAAAAAGACAAAACTACCAAGAACAGACTAAAAAAAAACCCGGAAAAAAAGAAAATCAAAGAAACACTGAAAAGAAGGGAAGGTACGTCTCAAGCCCCTAAGTTTTTAAAGGCTTTCCCGGGTACGCATATCCTCTACAAGTAAAATTTTTTATTATTTTTCCCCTTCAAAAAATTTCTCTTCAAAATTTCTTTATTTTCCGCCCCAACGTTTGATCCAATTTTTCCCCCTCCCATGGTGTTTGATTTTTGGTAGTTGTGTGGCGTCAGAAACCCAGGGGTACGTTGTTTTTCCCGTGTGTCCCCGCAAAACGTTCACAACCCAGAAGTCGGGGAAACTTTGGGGTTTTTTTGTTCGTATCTTTCCCCAGGCAGTTATCCTAGCCAAATGGGCTCAAAGTTTTACGCCAAAGGTTTTTTGTTTCTTAACTTTCTAACTCTTAAATACACATTCAGCTTATTCTTGTATGCAGAAAAATATTTCTATACATACTCATAGCGGTAGTTATGAGTGCCATCATGCTGACTCAATACAAGCAGGGCTGAAGCAGAGAAATAACAGCCACACCCCACAGTGGCATTTCAACCCTCTACCTTTTTTATCTTTCACTGGTAGCACTGTAAAAGCCTTTTTTTCAATTTTGATGCACCATAGGGTGAGAGTTTGTTAGTGTCCTGCAGCGTACACTCTCAGGGCCGTGAGTGCAGATTCATATCCAGAAATAGGAGTGCAGTTTAACCTTTAGATATTTATTGATGTAGCAATTCATGAATACATGTTTTTGATTAAATGTATCTCAAAAACTCTCAACATTTTGTTTATGCTACGGTCTTCATTTAGCATCATGGTAGGATAAGCATTAACTCACCATGGTCTTGTCAGTACAAGGCAGTTTAATTGTCAAATCTCTCAATAAATCATGAAATTTAAGTTGGTTTAATGTTGGTTTACATGCCAGTTGAATCACTTATGCTTTATACTTTCTCCTAAAACAGTCAAGGAAAGCTTTATCTGTGTTTAATATGATGCAGACTAACACGCAAAATCTGATCAACCTCCTCAGTGCTTGGACTGTGTAACTGAACTAAATGTTTAACTATGAACACAATGCTTGCTTCTAAAATGTTTATAAATAGCTATGCATGGCTTTTAAGTTATTGTTTGTATTTGTTTAAAATATGTGAAGCTAGAACTAAAAGTCAGAAGAAAAGCATGCACTTGTGCTTGCAGCTTTTGACTCATGCAGCCATTCAGCAGCAACGGCTGCATGGACAATGTATTTAAAGTGTCGGGTGCTCTCAGCACCCTCAGCAGGCTGGCTGTCTGATTGGCTGAGCACTGACCATGATGTCATCACTGCATGTTATAAGAGCTCTGACAAATAGCCTGGGAGACACATGAGAAGAAACACTGCTCAACTGAGGGAGTCTGAGTGAGTGAGCCACATGGAGAATCAGAAGAACTGACAGTAGAAAGAAGGACATGTGAACAGTGACATTTTTACGTTGTATGGGAGGCAGGAAACCAGACAACTACCTGTGGAGGTTTGTACTTTTATTTTAAGCTTGGCTTGTTTAACATGTTTTTTTAACTGTGCTTGCTGAAGCCTGACAAGATGTAATTAATCTGTTATGTGGTTCAACTTTTGTTCTCTTTTTGTGTGGAAATACAACCAACAACAGTCACATCAGCACATTTACAGTATTTAGTGCGAGGGTTTAGGTATATTTTCCTCTGTTGTTATTAGGCCACGTTTAGATTTGAATTGTGATCTTCACCTGTGTGTGTGTGTCTGTGTGTATGTGTGTGTGTGTGTGTTTATCTTCATATGGTTTCTTCAGATGGGAAGTACAACCCTCCCAGTGTACCTCAATGTAAGTGCAGGGATGATCAACTCATCATCGGACCCAGCTAAGACTGAGGAGGGTTACAGTGAGGCAACAATGATCCTGCTGGGTATGATCATGTCCTTACTCGTCCTGTGCATTGTCTTTGGCAACATCCTGGTCATAACAGCAATTGCCCGCTTCCAGCGTCTCCAAAATGTCACCAACTGTTTCATCACTTCCCTTGCCTGTGCTGACCTAGTCATGGGTCTTATTGTGGTTCCTTTCGGTGCCTGCTACATCATCTTTAAGACTTGGCACTTTGGTAGTTTCTGGTGTGAGTTCTGGACTGCAACTGATGTGCTCTGTGTCACTGCAAGCATCGAGACCCTATGTGTCATAGCTATTGACCGTTATTTGGCCATCACTTCTCCCTTCCGCTACCAGTCGATGCTGACCAAGGGCAAGGCTCGCATTGTGGTTGTGCTTGTGTGGGTGATTGCCGCCTTGATATCTTTCCTGCCCATCCATATGAAGTGGTGGATATCAGTTGATAAGGAAGCTAAAGATTGCATTGAGGACAGTAGCTGCTGTGAGTTCTACACTAACATGGCTTACGCCATCACCTCCTCTATCATCTCCTTCTACATCCCTTTGGTCATCATGGTTTTTGTCTACAGCCGCGTTTTCCAGGAGGCCAAGATCCAACTGAAGAAGATTGACCAAAGTGTTGGACGTTTTCACAACAGTGACAAAAGCAACCTCCAATCTCTGGAGGCCAACAATGGGCGTGGCAACAAGAAGGCCAAATTTTGCCTACGGGAACACAAAGCCCTAAAGACACTGGGCATAATCATGGGGACCTTTACTCTGTGTTGGCTGCCCTTCTTTTTGCTCAACGTGGTGGTGGCCATATGGAAGGTGGAGGACATTGACCTTACCTTCAGGATACTTAACTGGATAGGTTACGCAAACTCTGCCTTCAACCCGTTCATTTACTGCCGGAGTCCTGAGTTCAGGTATGCCTTCAAGGAGATCCTCTGCATAAAGAGGAACCGCCTCAGTTATGCAGAGCCCGTGAACGGATATGTCTACAGCAAGCACAGCTGGCAGAGTGAACAGCAAGGGAGAAGTAAGGGCAGCTTGGATGACAGTGACACTAATGAAGGGTGTGTGAGAAAGGGAGTGGGGGTCTGCGGCAGTGTGGATAGACCAGTGGACCCCAACGGTAATTGCAACAAAGGCCTATCAACTGTAGTGACTGTCCTTTAAACCTGGAGCCCTGAGACTTCTGTCAACAGGGTGATCTAGGAATGTTTACACTGCTAGTATTAACCTTTTTTCAATTGACTAAGGAAGGTAAGGCCAACCAAACGGACGGGTAGGGAATGCTTCACAGAAA
This sequence comes from Etheostoma spectabile, assembly GCF_008692095.1. NCBI lineage: Eukaryota > Metazoa > Chordata > Actinopteri > Perciformes > Percidae > Etheostoma > Etheostoma spectabile. The sequence goes on from NC_045742.1 coordinate 184,032, forward strand.
CTGTAATAATCATGTTCAGCTGAGGGAACTATTTATCTTCCTCTTTCAACACTGAATAAAAACTGTAGGTAGGTAGGTTTCCTTTTGTTACATTTCTCATGTTTAACTTCTAACTACCTCATCACATCTTTTAAACATGTGTTTCTTATCTGACTATTTCACATTAACTCACTGTCCACAGAAGCTACATTATGGCAGTATGGTATCTCAGCTGTGTACGTTTGCACTTTACTGTTCTGTGCATTATATACTTTCTACTAATCAGGCTCACATTGATTTCATGGGCATTTTTTATTCCATAGTTCTTGCCAAAGGCTCCCAAAATTCCTTAGCACAAAATGGTTTGTAAATGTTGTTAGAGGCTATTCCATAAGTCCATTCAGGCATGCCAATTCGCAGTTCTTAGTTCCGTCTTAAAATGGATGAGCAGCATGAAAGGATCAAACCTATGGCCTCGTTGGTGCTTTGTTTGAAGAAATACATTCCAAATCAACACAAATAATATAATGTAATAATTTGTCTAATTTCTTTTTTGTGGATTGTCTTGAAGTGTGAAATATCATTAAAATGTCTGGCAGAACCTGTTTTTTGCTCTCTACTCAATGGTCAGCAATGTTGTGAGGCCCTGCTCCAGTGTTTTACAGCATGCTGCGTGAGTGCTTATGTTGCCTGCAGATGCATCAGAGATATGAGGTTACTCACATCTCCCTGGTGCAAGCTGCCCAAAAATTTGGGGCCATCCTCTCTTAGTCAAGTTTGTATATGTTTGTATCAGCCAGATTCCATTATCAGCCCTGAAGATATATAATGTCATTCAGTGGAAAACAGATTGCATTAATGTTGTTAATCCTGGGTGTCAACCTTTAAAGCTGGCACCTGTTATATGAATAAACGCACTTGTTTTAAACTGTGCTGCTCACAGTCATACGTTGCATTCAGTCCACTGGTTCATTTTTGAGACATGTAAACCAGTATCTGGTACATTACATGCCATAAGTCCTTCCTGTCTCGCCTACATGCCGGTGCTAACACTTTTGTTGCACAAGCCCTATTTGTTTATTAAAATGTGTGGCTGCTGTCTGTCAGAATGTACAGTGTTAACTGAAACCAGAGAAGCCGTTTCCTCAGGCATGGCACAAGGGGACAAACTACACACAACATTAAACAGTGTGCCGAAATAGCCAAGCAATAACAAAGTTCCAGGGCCGAGACTGGTGGTGGTGGAGATTATTTAGAAGCCGATAAACAATGACAAAAACAGAGTGCACTCTTGAGTAGTGCACCTTTTTCACTGCTCCTTGACATGTCTCAGTCTCCTTTCACTGTAAATGGATCTCTGGATCTTTATGAAATCAGTCTAATATTTGAATGAGACACTCGGGAGTCAACTGAGCAGTGCCTCAGCTGTTCCAGTTGTTTCAGTCAGTCTACTTTAGACGCTGCTTTTTCCACAATCTCCAGGAAATGCCCCAAATCCAGCTGAGCCCAGCACAATAAACATGAATAAATCCATTATCTCTGCCGTTTAGCTGGAGAATCAGATAACTCCCTCTCTCAGGGAAATCTGAACTAAAGAAGTAAATTACATAGTATATAGTTCCCAATTTGCATGATAAGATGTGATGAGATACAAATGGTTAACCTGAAATGAGACTCTCTTTTATTGTTTGTCTTGATCACAAGCTCTTGCAAATGTCACTTTTTTGACGTAGGCATGCATTAATGGATCATTAGCACGTAATGCATAGGCTTGAATTGGAGAATTCCTCCACTGGTCCCAACACTATGTGATAAGTGTTGCAGGTGTAACCCCCTTGTCACTGTCAGTTTGGCGATCACTAAGTTCTGATCAAAGTGACAGCATTCTAAATGTGGCTACTGAAGTTGAGAGGGGGAGCAGGGATTTTCTGCCAGTCTAAATCGGTGACCTGCATGTAGTAAGGTCAGCTGGCACCGTCAAAACTTTGAACTTTGTTCCCTCAGAAGAATCCTGTACTGTAATGCTAGGTTTGGCTAGCACTTCTGTCACAGACCCTAGGAATAGATGTTAATATGGTGTCATCTTACGTCAATGTTTGCCATGTGAAAAACAAGCTTTCCAATGCGTTGATCTTTTTTTCTGTTTTTCTATTACATGAATTTACAGCAAAGTAAATGCAGGGGTTTTATGTCATAACAAATGTTCTCCAGGTTGTTTTTTAATCAAAACTGTACAGGATGCACAAAGCACAAAACAGATAATGATTTCAGACCAAGATTATTAAATATTGTATTTATTCACTCACAATTAATAAACGCATTGACGCTAAATTATTGAGTCAATGTTGGTTCAAAAAAAGGTCTGTATTTGAAACATCTGTCATTTTTAAATTAATTTCCCAAGTGATAGTTTGTACGCTTGCTATTCTGTATATACTTGTGGTGATGTGTTTGTGAACCGTGGTGCCATTGGAGCAGTTTGTGAACTATATATCCACACTGCTCCCTCCTGGCAGTGGCCTCTCCTTGCACCTCAGTTGTCTCAGAGTTATTAATGGTTACGGTTTCTTCAATACGGCTGTATAATAAGGAATGTAATTCATGTCTTCACCTTCTCATGCTGGAGGACATCATGTAGTTATGTGCAATGAGTCTTGAATGATTAGCTGACAAAACAACATTCCAAGTAGGCCTACAGCTGATAGTTTGGAGCCATATACCATGTCTGCTGATGCATACAATGAACATTCAGGTCTCCCAATGAAGTTAAGGTTTAGAATACCACTCTTACGCACTGGTATGTTTAATTCTGCATAAAACATAAAAGGTTATTTTAAGTTTAAGATATGTTACAATGTGACACATACATTTTTGGTATAAAAGAATATTATCTGTCATGGAATGACACATTTTAATATTGTCAAGGCTTAGGTGGGCTAATGCTAATGCTGTCACTGATCCATGCATGTTCCTATTTAAGAAAAGTCACTATACCCTGAACTGCTTCCCATGGTTTAGATCAGGTCATTCAATAACTTAAAGCAGCACTGTATTGCACTTTTTGAAATATTTGTGGAATTTTTGAACAATTGAATCCAAGTTTGAGTTCATGAACTCTAAACAATAACTGGCTGAGAGTTCACTTGTTCCTTAATATTGTTGTGGAAGTCCTCTTTCCTGTTTGTGACTAAAAATGAAGAGTCATGAGAAACGGCAGAATCTCAGCACAGATTGTTGTCAAAGGTGGACTGCTCTGATAAATTGATGTATGTGAATGTTATTTTTTTATGAAAGTTAGGTTTGCTTCAGCCATCATTTGAAAAATAAACCAATTACATGTGAACTTTTTTTTTCGAGTAAAAAAGGTTGTCAGTCAATGTTTACTCAACGTTTGCAAACCCTTTTTGCACAAGTTGTCGTCACTGTTTGTTGAGGTAATGAAAACTGTTACATGTCGTGCCCTGTGGTATTTATGAAAAAGTGTTTGTGCTGTAACATTTGTATTAAAATAATCAATGTTCTTGTTGCATGTGATGTCCTCATTGATGCATAATTTACATTTGTAACAGTAAGTGTTAAATTATAACTCTAAAATACAAATACAGGTATCTGTATCAGGCCTGTACTCTAATAAAGTTTAGCCTATTGTAGTATGTGAAAACCAGTCATTGGCATGTGGTTTAGATGGAATGATGAAAAGGAAGCAGATTGGATGTTATGAAATGTCTCCATTCTCCTTTTAAGTCTGCCCAATTCTCCAAGTAATCGTGGATTATTCAAAGCAATTATTTTCCAGAAATACAAGGGAGAAGGGCAGTGGAGATATATAGAGCAATTAATATGTCTTAATATTTGGCACTAAGAGTTGAAAGCATCTTTCATGTTTCTTTTAAATCATGAAATATGTTCATCTCTTGAATGAAAATTAAAATCCTTTAGAGTAGTTGTCATTGTTAGGAATGCAGAAGATCAAGACCACAGAAACATAATAGTTTTTGCAAATTAGTTACAGTAATATATCATTATTTCATTATGAACAAAGGTATTGGACACAGAGTGTAGTTTGAAATGAGATAATGTACTTTAAACACGATTTAATTCCAAAATACTCTAAAATAGCCTACTGCATGCTTCTCTTTTCTTTGTAAAAGAGTAGGGTGCAACATTAGGCAGGGTAGAACATATCTTTATTCAACATACTTTACCCTCTCAATCTCTTTGTCTTTTCTACTTTCAATCTCTGTAAGTTTTTTTCCCAGATGATTGAGAACAAATATTTGTATTGTTCTCTGAATGCTCAACTGCTGTAAGGATTAAAGAGACTTCTGCAAATATTAAGCTAACAATCCTACAGTAGTAACTAAGTGCTATATTACCTATATTACAGCCTAAGGATACTTTATACAATGTCACATATGTTTGTCAGGTTACAGGTTACATAAAAAAGGACCAGGGTTAAGGTTCACAATTGAATGGCGTAGGCTATGCTAGACTCGGATCTGGGCAAGTTAACACTCCAGTCAGATGCATAACTATTGGTAAGCAGGGTACCCTGTTTCTTACGGGCATGGACCAATCAGGGGCCACCATCGCTGGAAGACATTGATTGACAGCTGGAGACCCCTATTGTATTTTAATTGCTCGCAACAATCCCAGCAGTCTAACGTGCAACAACTGACCAATCAAGAGTGAGAACAGGTCAAATTATTTACCTTGTTTCTGAAACGAAGACGAGACATGTGTGACTCAAACATCTCACATTAACCAATGAAACATACAGCGAAAGACCACGCAAAACATGTCAGACCGTCCTGCCAACCTGTACACACGTTAACATTCACTCTGATGTTGCTGATTCTGTCGGCTCTCTGCAGCAGGCGGGGCTGCTCCGTTCCCCCCCGACGACTGACGCTCGCACTTACACACACACAAACACACACACACACAAACACATACGTGAATGCAGGACAAACCGGAGATGAGACGTACAGGATGACCTAAACTGAGGACAGCTACGCTTGTTATTGTAAGTGCAATGACAAGTTAAAGTCCAATACGTCCTTTATCAAAGTATATGAATATGTGTCTCAGCCCAGGATAGAAAATTAACCAACAATGAAAAGATCAACACACACACAGCCCAGGATAGGACACTAGCAATGTAAAGATCAACAAGCCACTGACACACATGTTCAAATTTGATCATTTGAAATAATTCACTTTTTGTAATAAATCCACCAGCCATTTTCATATTATACCAATATTTGTAGCCTCCTAAGCCTTTTTGGTAAGGTTGTAGGAAAACTCAGCCTAGAGTAATTAATTAATAATAATAAGTAGTATTCTCCTAAAGAACTTTTCCTCTTTTCAAAGAACTATACAAAAAACTTTTTTTTGAAACTTTCAGTTGTCTTCCGCGACTTCGTTGCAACAAACATTGCACCTTTTATCACAAGTTTTTTTGATCACATCAGGCATTTTTGGTCGCAACAATCTAATTATAAATCTTATTTCATATGTTATGGTGCACATTCACTAGTGTTTTTTGTTGGTGTGATGCATGTAGGCAACTCGTGATTTTGTCAGTCATCTCATCTCTTGGTATATCATGGACATTGCGCCATCATCGCGTGCTGTAGTAGGGATTTCTGAGGACTATGTTACCTGGTCCTCAGATCTCTGCAGGGTAAATCCAGACAGCTAGCTAGACTGTCTGTCCCATCTGAGGACATGGTTACCTGGTCCTCAGATCTCTGCAGGGTAAATCCAGACAGCTAGCTAGACTATCTGTCCAATCTGACAGTTTAGCTCCACCCAAGAAGATTGTGATTGATTTAAAGAAATGAAACAGCGCTGTGGAGGAAGGTCTGGCAAAGAGGGACGACACTCCAGCAACACCAGCCAAACTCATTAGCTTGAGACAGCTTGCCAAACACACTGGTACAGTAAGTTCTCATTCTAAAAGCTTATTATCTTGTAACATTAAAATAAATGATACAGTAATAAGTAAATAGATAAGTGCTTGAAAACATAAACAATGAAAACATAAATATAAACTCTGTGTTACAAGTGTCTGATCTCTAACTCTTCAGTGCAACAAATAAAACAAGTGTTTATTCCACTGGTGAGGATAGTGACTCTTGGTCTATGAGCTACAGTAAACCCTGAAGAATCAGAACTACGTACAGCCTATAAGCTATTTGTCAGGTCTCTTCAGTGTAAATTACAGAATGCATAAAATAGTTTTAAGTGAAGCCACTTTGGATGACAAGAGCTCTCTACCACCAGTTACCCTCTAATCCTTAAAAAGTTTCCCCCTGCAGTGTGAGATTGCAATTTCAGTTCAAGTATTGTTTCAAATGCTCCATGTTTTTTAAGGGTTTTGACGTGCGCTGAGGGCGATCCACAGGGATGTTTGCAGACATACTGTAAGTCTATAAGATCTGCCCCGTTCTCTATGCAGCTTCATGGACAATTTTTTATACTGAGAGAGAAACTTCATTGACACATGCCCAACTTATTTTGCCAACAGTCTGATCAGTGTTTTAATTTTAAGGGCATGCACTGTAATATCTATCATCAGCCTTCAACAATGTTTCATGGTTTTCCCCTCCTTAGTAGCTTAACATCAATCTGTGGTTTTCTGCTGGGCTGCCTTGTGGGGTAGCTGGGTGGTTGAGTTGGAGGGGACGATGTACGCCCGGAATGACCTTCCTGCTGCCACAGCTCCGCAACTGCCCACCTCCCCTGTAACTGCCCGGGGCAGCTCCCCCCTGCTCACCACACTTTTTAATGCTCCTCACGGATGTTAATCATTCATATTTCAATTCAAGAAACCAACAAGCAAATCAACTAGGAATAGTGCCAGGTGGGGCACTCTGTGGGGGGCCAGAAGATATTAGAGAAAGCATATAATCAGTTCATGGGTAGGGGAGGGCGGTGCTTGAGGAGAGACCTGAATAAGTTGTCCCTTTTGCTCCGCACCTCTTTTAAAGCAACTAGATGTTAGAAGGTACATATATCATGGGAAGGGTGGGGTGTATGGATGGGTTGGTCCCTTGGTTGGATAACAACTGTTGTCTGGGTAGGGGAGGGCGGGGGTGTGTCTCACCCCTTGTGGGGTGGTATGTGTCATCCTCAAGCTCGGGTCCTCTACCAGAGGCCTGGGAGTTTGAGGGTTCTGCGCAGTATCTTAGCTGTTCCTAGGACTGCACTCTTCTGGACAGAGACCTCTGATGTTTCAACTGGAATCTGCTGGAGCCACTCTCCCAGTTTGGGGGTCACAGATTGCCCGATTACCACTGGCACCACTGTTGCTCTTACTTTCCACATCTTTTCTAGCTCCTCTTTCAGCCCTTGGTATTTCTCAACCTTCTCGTGTTCCTTCTTCTTGATGTTGCTGTCGCTTGGGATCGCCACATCTAGCACTACTGCCTTCTTCTGCTGTTTGTCCATCAATACGATGTCTGGTTGGTTAGCCATCACCAGTTTGTCAGTCTGGATCTTGAAGTCCCACAGGATCTTAGCTCGGTCATTCTCGACTACCTTAGGAGGTGTCTTCCATTTTGACCTTGGGACTTCCAGCCCATCCTCATGGCAGATGTTCCTGTACACTATGACAGCTACCTGGTTATGGCGTTCCATGTACGCTCTTCCTGCCTGCATCTTACACCCTGCTGTTATGTGCTGTACTGTCTCAGGGGCATCCTTGCACAGTCTGCACCTGGGGTCCTGCCTGGTATGGTAGACCCCGGCCTCTATTGATCTTGTACTGAGTGCCTGTTCTTGTGCTGCCATGATTAGCGCCTCTGTGCTGTCCTTCAGTCCAGCCTTTTCCAGCCACTGGTAGGATTTCTTGATATCAGCCACTTCTTCTATTTGTCGGTGGTACACGCCGTGCAGCGGCTTGTCCCTCCATGACGGTTCTTCCTCTACCTTGTCCTCACCTTAGGGTTTCTGCTGCCTGAGGTATTCACTAAGCCCTTCATCTTTGGGGGCCATCTTCCTGACGTACTCCTGGATCTTCGTTGTTTTATCCTGGACAGTGGTCTTGATACTCACTAGCCCTCGGCCCCCCTCGCTACGCTTGGTGTACAGTCTCAGGGTGCTGGATTTGGGGTGAAACCCTCCATGCATTGTGAGGAGCTTTCTGGTGTTTATGTCAGTAGCCTCTATCTCCTCCTTTGGCCAGTTTATTACACCAGCGGGGTATCTGATGACTGGCAGGGCGTGTTGATGGCTCGGATCTTGTTTGTCCCATTCAGCTGACTTTTCAGGACCTGCCTCACTCTTTGTAGGTATTTGGCTGTGGCGGTCTTCCTTGCTGCCTCCTCATTGTTTCCGTTAGCCTGCGGCACCCCAAGGTATTTGTAACTATCCTGAACATCTGCAATGTGGCCTTCTGGTAGTTCAGTCCCCTCAGTTCTGATCATCTTCCTTCTTTTTGATACCATGCGACCACACTTGTCCAGTCCAAACAACATTCCAATGTCGTTGCTGTAGATCCTGGTAGTGTGGATCAGTGAGTCAATGTCTCGCTCATTTCTGGCGTACAGCTTGATGTCATCCATGTAGAGGAGGTGACTGATGATTGTTCCGCATCTGAATCGGTATCCGTAGCCAGTCCTCAAGATGATCTGGCTGAGGGGGTTCAGGCCTATGCAGAACAGCAGCGGGGATAGTGCATTGCCTTGGTATATGTCGCACTTGATGGTGACTTGTGCAATTGGCTTTGAGTTGGTTTCCAGACTTGTTTTCCACAGCCTCATTGAGTTCTTGATGAAGGCTATTAGTGTCCTGTTGACCTTGTACATCTCCAAGCATTCCAGTATCCATGTATGTGGCATTGAGTCGTAGGCTTTCTTGTAGTCAATCCAGGCGGTCCACAGATTGGTGTGCCTGGTCTTGCAGTCCAGAGTGACTGCTCTATCCACCAGTAGCGGGTGCTTGGCTCCTCTGGTGTTACTGGCTATTCCGTTCTGGGCCCTGTGCATGTATTGAGCCATGTGCCTATTCATTTTAGCCGCTATGATGCCTGATAGGAGCTTCCATGTTGTTCCTATCAGGCATCATAGCGGGTAAGATTAATAGTCACATGCCACATATATATATATATATATATATATATATATTATATATATATATATATATATATATATATATTTCATAAAATCTGGGAGGGAAAACTGTACAACCGAAGGGGTCGGTTTTGGTACAGGCTGACTGTTTTCTCAGATATTTAAATCATTGCTGTGATGCTTACAGTGTGTGGGCATGTGAAAATGTCTCTGATAGATCGATAAGTCCCCTGGCATGTTGGTGACAACAGTGACCAAGGCACCACCATGTCTGAAGTCCCTTTGCTCCCATGGGGCTTAGTAGCATGTGTGTGTGTGTGTGTGTGTGTGTGTGTGTGTGTGTGTGTGTGTGGTGTGTGTGTGTGTGTGTGTGTGTGTGTGTGTGTGTTTGTGTACGCATCTCAAATCACAGCTTGTTCACATCTGAAGAACTAGCCTCACCTGACCTGGGGTTATAAAAGCAAATATGACTTAAAAATGTTCTTCATTTTGTTTTCAAAGCCAAAGAAAACACAGTAAAACAAGTTTAAAAAATGTGACTTGTCAAAAACGATATTCTACTAATGTTTGCTAATTATGTCACTACAATTACTCTAAACAGTTGTAAATTGTGTCATTTATCAGAGTCACTCAGTTTTGATCCCATCTGCAGCCACATAAGCTCAAAATTTAAGATAAAATGTTCTTTGAATTGTTCAGTGTCAGCTCTATTCCTAATACAATTATGGAGTCTTTGGCAACAAAATGGATCACACCCCAAAAAAGAAACATATTCATGTTCATATGACATGCAAAGCAAATAAATTGGTTAAATTCTAAGATGCCAATGGGATAGATTTGACCTTCATGATGTGAACCTAAGAGAGGATGTCAGAGTCAAGGCTTAACCACGTAACCAATGATGCCTCCAGAGCTCTCTGGGACACATCAGTGGAAATGTTATGGCACAGCAGACCATGTTTATTTTCCTTCCTTCCTTCCTTCCTTCCTTTTTAGTCAATCACATTTGCTCTCAAACATCTCTCTGTTTTCTCTGTACATCATTTGATTCAATTAAGATAATAGAGCGTTAGATAAGAGAGAAAGAAAGAAAAGTGTATTTCTCAGTCACTCATTTGGACAATAAGTTATTTTTTAAATAAATAAAAAATACAGTTTAATCATCTTGCCATTGGTCAGTGGCATGATATCACTGATTATATTTGATATTGGTGCGCTGAATGAAGTCAATAAGGTTGTCTCCTTCTATGTGGATCTCCCAGAGACCAAAAGAGGAGAACACAAATGCTGCCCAGTGCACTTGTGGACAGTATGTACAGAGCAGCTCCTCCAAACAGACAGCAGCAAACGCAGGAACAAGAAGGGATCATTTTTTACAGTTTTGTAGTGTCCTAACATGAGTAGGAATTCCTTGTTTGGTCCTGTTGCAGCTAGACTTGTCAGGCCTCGTCACGACTAGAGACTTTATTCCTTTGACATCAGAATGAGCTCAACGTTCCCTGACATACTCAGTGTTTAATAAAGAGAAACAAAGACGCTTGTTAGTTGAGTAAACAGAAAACTAATACAGTGTTAAGATAAGAATATAGTGACATGCCTGAGTGCCGAGGAAACTAAAGTGTGTCTAAGTGTGTAACGTTTGTTTGCGTGTTTTTTTGTGGCAGAGAAGTATACATATTCAACAAAGGACCACCACATGTGAAATGAAAGCTATTAATTGTATTTAAAACACATCTCAGGCCAATAGTAAATAATTAGCATGGGTATTGCGTTCATGCATCTGCTGTATGTCAGTTGCTGCTCAACATACTGCACTGTTTGCAATCAACTATTTCCTTATGTCATAGCAAAAAAAGGATCCTATTCATAAGTTCAACAAACTTCATGTTGAGCAAACCAGTTCAAGAAAAATC